>NC_133496.1:612233-626165 GCF_025370935.1 Choristoneura fumiferana | reverse complement strand
TAAGGGTTCCGTTTTTGCCATTTTGGCTACGGAACCCTAAAAAGTGAATAATAATATAAATAATAGTACTGTCCGGGATCAGCGGGCCGCAGGATTGAACAATTACTCCGCCATATTGATAAATTATTCAATTTCTTTGCCATATTGATAAATCAACCAATTTCTTGATAAATTACCTCGATGACATTCCCATTTGACGGTTAAGCGGCTAACTTAAGGGCTCGGCTAAACATAAGTAAGTTAGAACACAAAATCTATCTAATTAGATACTTACTACTAATTAGCTAATATGTTATATCTAATTAGTTACTTTTTTTTCTTTGATTAGACACTTTTACTGACTTGAAACTTTTCGTGTTTCATTATCAAATTTTAGTTTTTATTTGGATTTCATTTGATTTAATTTTAATTTTAAATAGGTAGGGTAAACTCGCATTATTTGTGATACGCCTAATTCGGTGATACGTGGTTTGAAGCACGATACCGAGTAAAGCTAGTGAATTAAGGCCTTTTAAATGCGACCTTACTACAAAGCATTAAGTTAGAATTCCGTTTGCATTCTTGTGGGTCCAAATTGAGAGAGCGAGATAGTTAATATTAGCAAATTTCTCGCGCGGGACCTCATTACGGCGCGCGCCGTGGACATGTAGAAACTGGTTCTCCGTTTATAATTAGTTTTTAAATACTAAAAGTGCCTGGATTTGTATAAAAGTGGACAGTGTACTATAAAAACATTATTTTTAGTATATCAGTTATTATTTTTAACAAAACTTGTATAGTTTTTTCACAGTACGTTGTGAAAGCCGGTCAAAAAGTTATCATTTTCAAAAATTGACCCGCAACGGTATCACCAAATTAAACAAGATAGTTAAGATATGAGTGAAATTTAATTATAACGCGTGTATTTTAATTATTTATTGCATGTATGTGTTGAATAATTCATAATTAATAAAGTTGCAGTTCATAAGCAACGTTAGTTTATTATTTTGGGGTCTTATCACCAAATTACATGAGTTATTTTTTTTTACTTTTCATTGTAATTTTAATTTTCAGAACATGGATGACGATAAATAAAAAGAAAAAAAACCGCGAGTATAATGAATCTAAAAAAAATAAAAATCAGCCATTGAAAACGTATTGGAGTCAAACATGACATTTATACATATGTATAAGGCATCGGCGGTTTAATTTTTTTCTGTTAAAAAGTTTTTATTTTATATTTTTTTCCCATCCTTAGGGTAGGTTTTTTTTCCAAATTATATGGGACCAACTTCAAGGTTCAACTTCAACCCCTTTCCAATAAAAAAATAATTATCAAAATCGAACTACTCTGTAAAAAGTTATGCGTGGTCATACATTAAAAAAAAATTCGAGTCGACTTGAGAACCTCCTCCGTTTTTTTTCGTCGGTTGAAAATGGCGCAGATTGGATAAATTGTTAATTTTGCATGAAGCCGTATCACCTCCATTGCCAGAGTCAAGAAAGTTGATAATGATAAGAACCAAAAAAATATATTTATGTGTGATGCATGTAGTAGGGTCGACAATTCCAGATTTCATATTAAATGGCATTGACCCGGATCACTCGCGTCTTAAATCGAGTTTAGCTCGACATGTTTCAGGCTAATCCGTAGCCCTTCCTCCCAGGAGCGTTTTCAACGTCATTTAGGTTGGAACTGTCAAATGTAGGGTAGCACACAACACTAACAACATCGCTCTACAAAGGTACGTTCGCACTATGAGTGAGTCACACGGTAGTTAAATGTTCAAAATGAATAGATTTCATTGTTTATTACAAAATATATACCCACGTGCAATTTAATTTAATACTAATTAATATTGTTTCCAAATATATTTTAAATAAACTTCATTATACCTAATTAGGTGATAAAAAAAAAATTAAAACTTGTGTAATTTGGTTATAGTCTAATTAGAGTAGTACGTATCACCGACTTAAGGTGATTGTCACCAAATTAGCGGTGTTCGGGCAGTTGAAGAAATGTGGATTATGAACAGTATTATTTATATTTAATTAAGATTTAAAGGCATGATTATGCCAAAACAGGACAGTCTGCAGTTCCTATTAAAAGTACAGACATTGATTGATAATAACATGGACTTTTATTCAAAATTCGATTTTATCACCAAATTAGATGAGATCACCCTAGGTATTTGATTTAATATGTATAATTTGTACCTAATGAGTTAGTATAGTGCTAATGTGATTTTTAATTTATTTTAATTAAATTTCACTAAATTAAATACTGACAATAGTCTTTATTGTAGCCTTTAATTAAAGTTTACTACTATTAACCATTCTATGGATAGTTATTGTCCGAAATCAAGATTATTATATATCATTACTATTCGTTGCCGGCGGCTCCGTTTGCGTAGAAGTATGAAAACTTTACGTTCTATTCTCAAACCTACCGAATACTTATTTATTAGACTAGTTGTTGCCGGCGACTCCGTCCGCGTAGAAGTTTGAAAATCTCAGACCCACCGAATATACACAAACAATTTCATAATAATCAGTCAAGCCGTTTCGGAGGAGTTTAGTTACAAACATAGTGACACGAGAATTTTATATATTACATAGACTCAGAAGCGCAATAAGTTTTAGTAATATAAAATCACTAGCTAATGCTCGTGATTTCGTCGGCTGCAAATTTTCCGGAGAAAACTATCCTATTTCCTTTCCATAGGGACATTATACTTTTGATTGAGCGCAACTGACCATTTTTTAATTGGAAAAGTTTGACTCAAAGTTCAAGATACACTACATCGACTATCATCAGTCAAATATGTGGTCTACCACCCTAAAGTTGATAATCGTTTGCATGTCATAAAACAATAATGCCAATAGACGTGTCTGTCAACTTGAAAGTTCGACTTTAGCGGCATATTCATTTGATAGGAACTTGTTTAAAAATTGATAGACCACTTATTTTGCTGATGGTACAGTCACCAGCACCAATATCTGACAACAAGCGTGCATAAATATCTGATACGACTCTATTTCTAGAGGCGATAGGACGTGGCAGATATTTTTGCACGCTCCGCTGTGGCAGATATTAATACTGTACTGTAGGAACTAGGCTGTATACCGCTGGCAGGTGGTAAAACTGGCCACCTGGCAGGTTAGATTGACGTTGTTTTGTATAAGGATAGGATTTTTTATATTGCATGTTTCTAGAATTTGACTTTAAAAACGATTGACAGCGGTATACAGGGAGCGCAGATTACTCCCGACAGCCTGAGCGGCCGGAACTATATATGTAAATGTATTTATAAGTTCTACAATAAATCTGAGTCAGCCGAACAATAGCCTTGTTTATTTCATATCGGTTTAAAGTCACGCGCGTAGATCCCCAGTACCTAAGCTCTTACCAGTTACAGTCCCCACAGTACCTACCTAAATATTTGTTAAGCACTATCAAAACTCTCCAAAAACATTTAATCAGTGGAACCATCTGAACCATCAGCTAAAATATTTCATGACAATTTTTAGACATTGTTTAACAAATACCACCCACCCTTAACCAGCGAGGTTAAAACGTCATTACATGATACGCAGATCCAAATCGGGGCATAACTAATCCGGGTAAAAACAGGACCTAAATCAAACTGAGAAATGGGTTTAATCCCGGGCGTCGAGGCACATTCGTCTAGCGGGGTACCGCGGGAACTCGCTGGCAGTCGTCAACGGATTGCTACCTATAAACATCACATGGAGTGAAAATTTTGGTTGGAGAATCGGAGAGTGAGAGAATCGTGAGTTAGCCGTGTCTTCAACAACATCAATAAATATCGATGTTACCTATTTATTCGTGTTTTTTTTTCCTTCCAAATGACCCTTTTCTGTGTAACAAAGAAAATCTCTCTCTCCATGATTCTATGTAATATGTTAGTGTACTTACTAGCTTTGGCACCCGTAACTTCGTTCACGATTATGAACAGTATATTTATTGATTTAAAATTTACTGTTAGACTTTATGGTTAACGCTACGAAGCCACAGTCAGGTTGCATTTCCACCAGAGATATGCGAGGATATGTTGCGAGGAATGTGTTTTTCATGAACCAATAGGAACGCCTCATTAACTTATTCTTGCACTATGATTGTTCCAGTGGAAACAGCTGAGTGGAGCGAGGATAGGTAAGTAAATGAAGCATTAATTCTATTGGTTCATGAAAAACTCTTAGCTCGTAACACATTTTCGCACATCTCTGATAGAAACGCAGCCTTAAAGGCTTGTATGCTTTTATATCATTACTTAAAATGTCATACAAAACGCGAAAGACTCAATAAACTCTTTATAAATCAGCCATAATTACTGGCTTGTTCTTCCTACCCTATATTAAATTCTCCATGCATTAGGTATACATATTCCAATTAAACCAATTACCAAGAGCAACCCCCCGTATGAATACCCCTCCGTACCCATGACAATGCCAGAAAAGTTACCTCCTTGCAAGTTTTAAGTCAATTACGGCCGTCTCAGAGAGTGTAGGTACTGAGTCGGTAGGTAAAAATGATATTTGTACTAAGTATTTTGTACTTGGAAGTGTTATCGATCCCCGACACAAAGAGGGATTATGAGTTTGACGCTAATGTATGTCTGTTAGTGGCATCGTAGCTCTTAAAAGGATGGGCCGATTTCGATGCCGTTTTTTTACGTTGAACACGAGCTTCAGGTTTTACTAAAATCAGTGCAGTCGTCAACTTTGACATGATAATGTCGGAGCTTGTCCAACTTTTCTTAGTTAGGTTAGTTTATTTTAAAGAAATATAGACACTCGGTCAAATTGTGAGTTTTGTATATCATAGTTTTTCTATGAACCCTCACTGTTGGATCGCTTAAATGTAATATTTTAGCCAAAATATTCAAAACCCTAATCATCATTATATTCAACGGCCGTTATGAAGTAAATCCTGCCACATTGCAAAACTATGAAGTTTCTGAATATAAACAATATTAATCAACAAAAATGTATTGCTTACTTGTTGCGTGCGACAGAGTAGTAAGTGTAGCATTTTTTTCAATGGTTGACATTAACAATAATCAGGTACTACATACTCGTAGTTTGTGCAATGTGTCAGGATTGACTTCTCAGCGGCCGGGCACTATTTAGAAGCCTGTAGAGGTGTCCTACTGCTGGGCAAAGGCCCAATGTCCTCCACTCTACCCGGTCTTGGGCGATCTCTGACCAGCTGTGAAGAAAGGCGTCCAGATCATCCCGCCATCGACGCCTGGGCCTGCCACGCCGCCGAAGTCCGTTTTGCGGTGTGTGCACTATAAGCATAAATTATTAAGTATACCTACATAAAATGCAAAAGCTCTATCTTATTCGGTCAAATTACGATACCTCACGTACAGACTCATATTACAAAAGATATAGTAATTATAAAAAGGTGTTTTCATGCAAATTGCCGGAGAATCAAAAACTGCAATTCCAGTTGTCCTCGAAACTAGAAATTCAGTATAAAGGTAGCTCTTATAGCACAAGTAATAGAACAGTCTGAAAACTTTTTTTTAACCCCCGACGCAAAAGGAGGGGTGTCATAAGTTTAACCGCTATTTGTGTGTCTGTCTGTGGCACCCTAGCTCTTAAACGCGAGGATCGATTTGAATGCGGTTTTTTACTTGAAAGCAGGTTTTCTAGCGATGGTTCTTAGACATGTTTCATTGAAATCGGTTCAGCCGTTTTTGTGATATTGAACTTTGAAGTGACAAAGTCGGGGGTTTCCACCTTTTTTTGATTAGGTTATGTCTGTCTATATCAGTCAATATCCAATATAAAATGACAATGACATAATACTACTGCGTACATTTTGCTTGTGTTCTGCTAACACTGTATTTTCATAAATTTGTAGGGAACCCTAGTACAGTCACCTGCATTAATATCTACAACAACGGAGCGTGCAAAAAAATATCTGACACGTCCTGCCGACCCTAGAAATACTCGTAGAGTCGTATCAGATATTTATGTACCTGGGCCAATCAAACTATTTTACCGACACTTTGGGCGTCTCCTGCGTTACCAAAATGGTCTCTGGCGTTACCAAAAATCGTACTTCCAACAAGATATTTAACGGTTTAATAGGTTGAACTTACGTAGGATGGCATGTATTCATGTACACCATCTATTAAATTACAGAAAAAACAAGTTTACTTACAAAATCTGCAATTGTTTGAAAAATGTTGCGGACAGATTAGTGTCGGTAAAAAGTTGATTGGCCCACCTACGTTGTGTTGTGTCAGATATTGGTGCGGTGACAAATCGCACTTGGCCGGTCTTTTTAACCCCCGACGCAAAAAGAGGGGTGTTATAAGTTTAACCGCTATTTGTGTCTGTGTGTCTGTCTGTGGCACCCTAGCTCTTAAACGGGTGGACCGATTTGAATGCGGGTTTTTTTAATTGAAAGCAGGTTTTCTAGCGATGGTTCTTAGACATGTTTTATCAAAATCGGTTTAGCCGTTTTCGACATATTGAACTTTGAAGTGACAAAGTCGCGGGTTTTCCAACTTTAAGTTGGTTATTAAGTATAAATGCTTTATATATACCTGTGCTAAGATCGATAGTAGCGATAGAGCTATATTTTTATTTCCTAAAATTTTTACCTTTTTATTCAGTTTAATCACACCATAAACAAAAAATACTCACAAGTATTTACTCTTAGTAATATTTCAAAATACTCGCACGGTTACGTACTAAAATCGTCCTAAATAGGTAAGTACAAATCTTCAGTAGATTATTCATATAATTTTACACGCAGAGACGTTCAATATTTCAAATATTTTAACGGTTGCGATATTGTTGCTGAAATTAAATTAGTAAAGCTATTTCATTCAACAAATAGAACGGAGTTTT
This sequence comes from Choristoneura fumiferana, assembly GCF_025370935.1. Lineage (NCBI taxonomy): Eukaryota > Metazoa > Arthropoda > Insecta > Lepidoptera > Tortricidae > Choristoneura > Choristoneura fumiferana. Next base: position 619,292 of record NC_133496.1, on the reverse strand, counting down.
CGACTTGAGCAGGGTTTGTAATTCGCTTTTCAACTTACAGCCATTACGAAACGCGTCAGTGTATTGTGGTGGTGGTGATAGATGTGTTTGTGTGATTTGTGTGGTGGAGGTGGAGGAACTGCATGAACACGCATATCTTGCATAAACTTAGCTATCATAAGGTCGCGGGTGAGCAAAGAAATTATTTTAGTTCATTAATTTTTAAACTGGTCACGATTTTGAATGGGCCGTGACTGATGACCCCGCCTGAAAACTGCGACCCAAGCCCTCTTATTCTGAGAGGAGGCCTGTGCCCTGCAGTGGGACGCATATAGACCAAGATTACCACACAATAAAACAGGTAACCAGAATAACACAATTCACCCATATACTATGTAACTATTTACTGCGACAAGACACACACATGACTCAAAGGACGCAATATACTTTGCCCTTGGCCATTTCAAGGTCAATGGTCCTTGGTGCCGGATAAAGTCCACCTTGAGGTTAACTGACGTTCATGAAGGATTCCGAAATGGAACAAGGATTCTTTAAGATTGTACAGGGTTAAATTCTGCACCGGATAGAAAATTACAGTTTCAAGTTCGGTTTGAATTGGGCAATAACGCTTTAACGCATGTGTTAAAATGAGGGCTATCGCGTATGAATTCGCCACTAGAGGCGCTAGTGTAGCGTGAGGTCTCCGAAATGTCAATTCTCATAGTTTTTGGGTGAGCTACGCGGGTTTATTTATAATTAGAATATTTTTGTGTAATTTTGTGAAGAGAGAGAGAGGGGGGGGGAGAGAGGGGGAGAGAGTGGGGGAGAGAGAGAGTGAGGGGGAGAGAGAGAGAGAGAGAGAGAGAAGAGAAGAGAGAGAGAGAGAGAGAGAGAAGAGAGAGAGAGAGAGAGAGAGAGAGAGAGAGCGGTTATAACACCTTATCTGATCGAACACATCTTAATATATAAGTTGATGTGTGCACAGTACACACACAGATATCTTCGTGTCTTATATTCCGCACTGCCTGAAGACTAAAGTCATCGACTAGTGTGTGTTGTCAGATGAGTGCGTACGCTACACACACAAACTATTGTATTAAAATAATAGTAAAATGTAAAATCCTAATAAATTCCTCCTTCTTTTATCAACCCGTTTTATGTGACCTCATCTTTTATGCTGGGTTTACACGAGCTTAGTAGCTAATGCTTAGTACTTGTCCCTTACACTTGTCAGATGTGTGTAAAAATGTTGTACAAGTGCTTAGTATCCCTAAACTTTGCAAGGTGAGACAAGTATACTCAATTGAATTCTCGTTGGATTCTTGTAGAACTAACAAAAATAACTTAAAAAAATTCAAATAGATGATCTTAAATTATGTATCTTATTAGATACGCTGCCAATTTTAGGGGTATTAGTGCAACTGCAAGTGCAAGTGATTAGAAGCCGGTGCTGTTTACTAAGCGACAAGTGCCTACCCCCATATAAAAATCTACTAGAAGTACTCACACTGATCGAGTGTGAACATTCATGTCAAGTGAAGTTCAATTACTCAAAGCTGCCGAAGTGTTTTCTTTATTTTGTTTTCCCAGTTTTATATCTAGAAAAGCATCATTATGACGTCAGAAAGACGGAATTCAGAAACTACTGTAAGTTTATTCAAGAGCCGACGGCAGTAATTTATGGCGAGATCTTGTAACGGCTACTTATCACTCGTCACTCTGCAGACTAGTCCCTAATCACTTACGCTAATGACAAGTACTAAGCTCGTGTAAACATAGCATTAGGGATTTCATTAGTTGCACCAACCTTGAACTTGCCAGAGGTCGGGACAGCGATAAATAACCCCCTGTGACCCGCTCTTAGATTTAGTGGCTCACTTGATTGACCTATTGAATACCTACACCATATACTTTTAACGTGACGCGTCCTAGAAACTACATAATCTACATTAGTCCCAGTCCTAGAGACTGTACTAGTAGTCTTAGGAGCTTCTAAAAACGTTTGACAAGTAAAAGTAGCGTTTTATTTACAAGTCGATAGAGTTTGCGTTTATAACGCAACATTTCAAATTCACACTGGACATCAAAAAGTAGGTAAAGTTAGCAATAAAAAATACTAAATATATTTCAACAAGCTTTTATTTAAAGCTGTAAAAATATGCAAGTTGAAGTGGCAATGGGTGGGCCACATCGTTTTCGAAGAATAGATAACCCTTGGGGGACAAAGTACTCAAGTGGCTACCGCGAACCGGTAGACGAAGCGTTGGCAGGCCTCCCACCAGGTGGGCTGACGACATCGTGAGGGTTGTGGCCAACCGGGATGCAAATGGTTAGTTATCGCTTATTGTGGCTTAGGTGGAGCCTTGAGACGCCACAATTTGGTTTATTCAGCATGTGATGATTTAATTTTATCTCGTGTTTTTTTAACCGCCGACACAAAAAGGGTGTTATAAGTTTGACCACTAAGTGTGTCTGTCTGTGGCACCGTAGATCTTAAACGGACCGACCGATTTGAATGCAGATTTTTTTATTTGAAATCATGTTTTCTAGCGATGGTTCTTACACATGTTTTATCGAAATCGGTTCAGCCTCTTTTGAGATATTGAACTTTGATTGAAGTGACAAAGTCATGGGTTTTCCAATTTTTTGTGGGTTAGGTAATTTTGATTAATTTTAGTGGTCGGATTGAAAATGCAAATATAATCTACTTAAAACCCGACTGCGTTAAAAAGAAGAAAACCATACTGGTCTAGAACTCTGTTAAGTAGCTAACTTAAACTTCAACAGTTGGGACCCATTAGATACTAAGAATTTTTGAGCCGGTCGCGATGTAAAAGGGTTCCGGCTGTTGAAGTTTAAGTTGGCTACTTAACAGAGTTCAAGACCAGTCTTGTTTTCTTCTTTTTAGTATTTTTAACGCAGTCGGGTTTTGATTTTTTTAATTTATTGTTTTATTTCATACTTTTTGATATTTCTGTGAAAACGGTAAATAAAAACTCACGACTTGCATATATTTTTGTAATCTGTTTATAAATCCCTTCATTTTGATACCCTACTCGATAGGTTTGAATAAAAAAAATCTGAAGACACAATTTGGCGCCAAAAATCCGCCATTTTTTTTAAATTTCATGTACCCAGTGTCACTCGCGTCATTAAGACGAATCCAATGACGTATAATTTATCAAAGTCGGTTCAGCCGTTGAGTAGTTATGAGAGGACATAGGAATAGACATACATACATGCATACATATGGGTCAAACACATAACCCTCCTTCTTCGCAGTCGGGTAAAAAGTACAGTCACCCAAAAAGCTTTTTTTAACACTAACTTAAAAAAAAAAAATTAACCGGCGTAGCAGCAGCAAAGCGGTGCTAAAAAGACATCTGAGACTGAGGATTTATTCCATGTTTATTTGATTTATATTTGTCCGGACCATATTTAAAGCAGGCATAAATCCGGCGCATCGGCAGCCGTGTCGCCGGACATCCGGCGCGGGCACGAGTTCCGGCCCGGTTTTTATTTCCACGCGTTTTGTTAGAAGATGTGGTTCGAGCCTCGAGGTTGCGGGAGTATTTGATTTACGAGATGGTAAACTGAGAATCGGGTTAGTTTGGTCATCTCTAATCTGTAGGTATACGTGCCAGGTGTTGAGCACAAAGCCTCCTTTTAGAATAAGAGTACTTGGGCTGTGGGGTCCTTGCGGCTACATACAGTGGTGGTCATGTAATTAAGAACGATTTGAAATTCCAGATTATTTTTAACTAAATCATGTCATGTGTAGTCGTGGTTCCTTCTTAGAAGTAACTAGTTACGTTATGAAATAGCCTCATGTATAGAGCAAACGGGATTAAGAATAAAGAATAAAATTGCTGACAATTTTTTAACAAATTTTGTTTTTATTCTCTTTAGTAACAAATTAAAATAGTAATGAAGCTGGACAAATAATTAAGAACGATTTATTGAACTGCTCGAAATTTTTTTTATTTGAAACTTAGATTAACTAAATCACACTAAACGTGAAGTTTGTACACAAAAAAAAGCAATTTAATACATTTTAACTAAAATTAATAGTTAGTAGCATGTCCACGGCTTTTTATTACTGCCTTACACCGGCGAGGCACTGCGAATCTATCAATTTTTGACATTTCGCAAGAGATATGATAGAGTTCCATTCTTCTAAGAATACGTCATACAGTTCTCTTAAAATTGCCACACTGTCGATTTGAAACCTTTTCTTGACTTCGCACCAAAGATGCCTCTATTGGGTTAAGATCGGGGCTGTTGGCTGGCCAATCTAAGACAGAAACTGATTGCGATGTGAGGAATTCCTTAACGGTACGTGCAGTATGCTTGGGATCATTGTCATGCTGGAATGTCCAAATAACCGGAAGCACGCCTTCAGCATATGGTAACATTGTTTCTTCCAGTATGTTTTTGTATTGAAATTGATCCATGTTTCCTTCTATCAGCCTAACAGGTCCAACACCATGTCCAGAAAACATCCCCAAATTTTCACATTTCCTCCGGCATTTGCTTTAAAGTCACTTTTGTGTACTTTGGGTCGAATGCTTTATTTGAAGAGGCCATCTTACATATCGTTTTGCCATCAGAACATACCCCTATTTATTTTTGTCTCGTCAGAAAAAAGAACGTTTTTCCACTGTCTGACTGTCAAGTTTTCATATCTTCTTGCAAATGCAAGGCGGGCTTGCCTATGACACCGTTTCAACATAGGCACCTTCCTTGTTATCCTTCCGTGTGCAACTTTCTTCTTACAAACGCCTTCGAATAATGCGTGCCGAGATTGCTGAAGGGTTGTTTTCGCCAAAATATTTTTTTTCTTAACTCATTAGACGGTATTAGAGCTTTTTAAAAAGATTTTGTTTTGCCAACGAACGATATTTCGATCATCTCGACGAGATGACTTTCTTTGTCTAGGTACACGCGGAACATTTGAAGTAGTTTGATACGTGGCAAAATGCTTTATGATGCGTGGAAAACCCATAGTTTTTGAACATTGCAGATGAATCGGCTATGTGTTTATACGACCAATTCTTTCTTGTCTGCGAAGTTTTAGTATTACTCTCTTTGTAGATTTATCACAACTTTTATTTTTCCCCATTGTTTTTATATGAAGCAAATCGCCCTTAAGACTTTTACGGCACTAAATGGCGCCCCAAAATTATTCGAATAATAACCTAAAACCACAAAGCGGCCGTCCGTTCTCTATATAATTTGAATAAAAATAAACTATTCAGCGTTTCTTAATTATATGACCAGCCAGTAAGTAGTAGTTATGCTAGTTTAAATGTAATGTATAAATAGTTAAGTATATTTATTTTTTTTAGCCAATTATATTATATGTATAATAAATTTACCGCTAGTTACGGAAAAAGTTTTACGATACCGAGAGAGAGAGTACAAAAAATATACATGCAGTTAGTAACACTTGTCAGTTTGAAAATCTTCTCTATATAAAAAATCGTTCTTAATTATATGACACAACATATGTATATGTATTTATAGGAGAGTACTTCCAAGGTTGACATAGAATTACGGAATTCGGCAAAAAAGTAAGGACATGTGCTGGTGGTAGACCTTGTGCAAGGTCCGCCCGGATTGCTACCACCATCTAGCTCGCTAATCCTGCCGTGAAGGCAGCAGGCAGTGCTAGCACTGTTATATTTCGGCGTGCGAGAGTAAGGCAGCTGGTGAAATTACTGGCACTTGAGGTATTCCATCTTAGGCCTCTAGGTTGGCAACGCATCTGCAATTTCCCTGGTGTTGCAGGTGCCTATGGGCGGTGGTGATCTCTTACCATCAGGAGACCCACTTGCTCGTTTGCCATCCAGTCGGAATAAAAAAATGAAAAAGGCAATTCATGGAACCGCAAAAAACCTTGTTGTCCCTGAAAAGTGTTTCATTACTAATTGCTGGAATCAAAAAACCTATTGTGTACTTCTAGTAGTACTAGAAAACCTGAAATTTGGTATGGCAGTAGCTTTTGTAGCATAATAAATAGTAAAGAAAGTAAAAAATCTTAATTCTTTATGTCTGTCTGCTGCAGGTAATAATTATAAAATAATTACACTCTTTTAAGATATGGCTTTTTTTATCCTAATTATTAGGACAATTTCGCCAGTGTCAAAGTAAACTCTTTTAACCCCCGACGAAAAAGAGGGGTGTTATAAGTTTGACCGCTACTGTGTGTCTGTGTGTCTGTGTGTCTGGTGTGTCTGTGTGTCTGTATGTCTGTGTGTCTGTGTGTCTCTGTGTTCTGTGTGTCTGTCTGTGGCACCGTAGCCTCTTAAACGGGTGGACCGATTTGAATGCGGTTTTTTTTATTTGAAAGCTGTTTTTCTTAGCGATGGATCTTAGACATGATTTATCAAAATCGGTTCAGCCGTTTCAAGATCATCAGATCTTTTGTTCGCTGCGGTAGGAGTCTTAGACGCATTAATGGATATTTACTTTACTTTCAAACATATTTGGGACCTAAAATTTGAAAAACCCATGTATGCTATATAGCTACGCAAGATTATGGAATCTCGGCCTGATGCTGCAGCCAGGATATCCAGAACACTAGTAGGTACACTCTATAAAAAATAATAGCACCATATGTCGTGTTTGGATTCGTTTTGATCAGTAATTGATTCTACATGCAATGCAGTGGGTGCAACACGACGAGCTGATGCTGCAGCCAGGATATTCAGCACACCAGTATACTCTTGAAAAAATTAATAGCAGATATGTTCGTGTTTAATTCGTTTTGATCAGTATTTGATTCTACATACAATGCAATGGCGGCAACACGATGAGCTGATGCTGCAGCCAGGATATCCAGCACACTAGTACACTCTATAAAAAATAATAGCACATATGTCGTGTTTGGAATCGTTTTGATCAGTAATTGATTCTACATACAATTCAGTGGTGGCAACACGACGAGCTGATGCTACAGCCAGGATATCCAGCACACCAGTATACTCTTGAAAAAATAATAGCAGATATGTCGTGTTTGGATTCGTTTTGATCAGTAATTGATTCTACATACAATGCAGTGGTGGCAACACGACGAGC
>NC_133496.1:565835-612133 GCF_025370935.1 Choristoneura fumiferana | reverse complement strand
CGTCAGTGTATTGTGGTGGTGGTGACAGATGTTTTGTGTGATTTTGTGGTGGAGGTGGAGGAACTGCATGAATCGCATATCTTGCATAAACTTAGCTATCATAAGGTCGCGGGGAGCAAAGAATTCTTTTAGTTAATTAATTTTTTAAACTGGTCACGATTTTAATTGGCCGCGACTATGGCAGTCACGGTATCATAGTCATCAGTATCTCAATCTGCACTGGGTCGCGTGAAAACTGCGTCCCAAGCCCTATTATTCTGAGAGGAGCCTGTGCCCTACAGTGGGACGCATATAGGCCAAGATTACCACACAGTAAAACAGGTAACCAGAATAACACAATTCACCCATAACTATGTACCTATTTACTGCGACAAGACACACACATGACTCAAGGACGCAATATACTTTGCCCCTTGCCATTTCAAGCTCAATGGTCCTTGGTGCCGGATAAAGTCCACCTTGAGGTTAACTGACGTTCATGAAGGATGCCGAAATGGAACAAGGATTCTTTAAGATTGTACAGGGTTAAATTCTGCACCGGATAGAAAATTAAAGTTTCAGTTCGGTTCGAATTGGGCAATAACGCTATAACGCATGTGTTAAAATGAGGGCTATCGCGTTGAATTCGCCACTAGAGGCGCTGGTGTAGCGTGAGGTCTCCGAAATGTCAATTCTCATAGTTTTTGGGTGAGCTACGCGGGTTTATTTATAATTGTGTAATTTTGTGAAGAGAGAGAGAGGGGGGGGAGGAGAGGGGGGGAGAGGGGAGAGGGGGGAGAGAGAGAGGAGAGAGAGAGAGAGAGTTATAACACTTTTAATTTTCATTTAATTTTTATGGAATAATCGAGAAAAACTAACATAAATGCAAGATGCCAGCTCAGCAGGTATAAGCGCTCATCCAACTCGGATGGGCAGGCGATCGGGAAACTTCGAGATATCTTCGTGTCTTATATTCCGCACTGCCTGAAGACTAAAGTCATCGACTAGTGTGTGTTGTCAGATGAGTGCGTACGGACCTCATCTTTTATGCTGGGTTTACACGAGCTTAGTAGCTAATGCTTAGTACTTGTCCCTTACACTTGTCAGATGTGTGTAAAAATGTTGTACAAGTGCTTAGTATCCCTAAACTTTGCAAGGTGAGACAAGTATACTCAATTGATTCTCGTTGGATTCTTGTAGAACTAACAAAATAACTAAAAAATTCAAATAGATGATCTTAATTTATGTATCTTATTAGATACGCTGCCAATTTTAGGGGTATTAGTGCAACTGCAAGTGCAAGTGATTAGAAGCCGGTGCTGTGTTTACTAGCGACCAGTGCCTACCCCCATATAAAATCTACTAGAAGTACTCACACTGATCGAGTGTGAACATTTCATGTCAAGTGAAGTTCAATTACTCAAAGCTGCCGAAGTGTTTTCTTTATTTTGTTTTCCCAGTTTTATATCTAGAAAAGCATCATTATGACGTCAGAAAGACGGAATTCAGAAACTACTGTAAGTTTATTCAAGAGCCGACGGCAGTAATTTATGGCGAGATCTTGTAACGGCTACTTATCACTCGTAACTCTGCAGACTAGTCCCTAATCACTTACGCTAATGACAAGTACTAAGCTCGTGTAAACATAGCATTAGGGATTTCATTAGTTGCACCAACCTTGAACTTGCCAGAGGTCGGGACAGCGATAAATAACCCCCTGTGACCCGCTCTTAGATTTAGTGGCTCACTTGATTTTAGACGACCAGAATGGCCGAGTGGTTAGAGAACCTGACACGAAGCTTGAGGTCCCGGGTTCGATCCCGTGTCGGGGCAGATATTTGTATGAAAATACGAAATTTTTCTCGGGTCTTGGTGTTTAATATGTAATTAACTATGTATCCCGGTATATTTATTTATTTATTTACTTAAATAAATAAAAATAAATAAATATCACGGGACAATTCACACCAATTGACCTAGTCCCAAAGTAAGCTTAGCAAAGCTTGATTACTTGATTGAATAATTGGTGTTAAAAATGAAGATATAGCATATATGGGGGTTTCAAATTTTAGTCCCAAATATGTTTGGAAGTAAAGTAAATACCCATTATGCGTCTAAGATTCCTACCGCAGCGAACAAAAGAGCTGATGATCTTGAAACGGCTGAACCGATTTTGATAAAACATGTCTAAGAACCATCGCTAGAAAAACCTACTTTCAAATAAAAAAACCGCATTCAAATCGGTCCACCCGTTTTAGCGCTACGGTGCCACAGACAGACACACAGACAGACACACATAGCGGTCAAAACTTATAACACCCCTCTTTTTGCGTCGGGGTTAAAAAGAAGAAAACCAGACTGGTCTAAGAACTTTGTTAAGTAGCTAACTTAAACTCAACAGTTGGGACCCATTAGATACTAAGAATTTTTGAGCCGGTCGCGATGTAAAAGGGTTCCGGCTGTTGAAGTTTAAGTTAGCTACTTAACAGAGTTCTAGACCAGCTTGTTTTCTTCTTTTTATTATTTTTTAACGCAGTCAGGTTTTGATTTTTTTTAATTTATTGTTTTATTTCATACTTTTGGATATTTCTGTAAAACGGTAAATAAAAACTCATGACTTGCATATATTTTTGTAATCTGTTTATAAACCCCTTCATTTTGATACCCTACTAGATAGGTTTGAATAAAAAAAATCTGAAGACACAATTTGGCGCCAAAAGTCCGCCATTTTATTTTTTTAAGATTTTCATGTACCCAGTGTCACTCGCGTCATTAAGACGAATCCAATGACGTATAATTTATCAAAGTCGGTTCAGCCGTTGAGTAGTTATGAGAGGACATAGGAATAGACATACATACATGCATACATACGGGTCAAACACATAACCCTCCTTCTTCGCAGTCGGGTAAAAAGTACAGTCACCCAAAAAGCTTTTTTTAACACTAACTTAAAAAAAAAATTAACCGGCGTAGCAGCAGCAAAGCGGTGCTAAAAAGACATCTGAGACTGAGGATTTATTCCATGTTTATTTGATTTATATTTGTCCGGACCATATTTAAAGCAGGCATAAATCCGGCGCATCGGCAGCCGTGTCGCCGGACATCCGGCGCGGGCACGAGTTCCGGCCCGGTTTTTATTTCCACGCGTTTTGTTAGAAGATGTGGTTCGAGGTTGCGGAGTATAAGTTTCTATTTACGAGATGGTAAACTGAGAATCGGGTTAGTTGGTCATCTCTAATCTGTAGGTATACGTGCCAGTGTTGAGCACAGGCCTCCTTTTAGAATAAGAGTACTTGGGCTGTGGGGTCCTCGCGGGCTACATATATGTATTTATAGAGTACTTCAAGGTTGACATAGAATTACGGAATTCGGCAAAAAAGTAAGGACATGTGCAGGTGGTAGGACCTTGTGCAAGGTCCGCCCGGATTGCTACCACCATCTTGCTCGCTAATCCTGCCGTGAAGCAGCAGGCAGTGCTAGCACTGTTATATTTCGGCGTGGAGAGTAAGGCAGCTGGTGAAATTACTGGCACTTGAGGTATTCCATCTTAGGCCTCTAGGTTGGCAACGCATCTGCAATTCCCCTGGTGTTGCAGGTGTCTATGGGCGGTGGTGATCTCTTACCATCAGGAGACCCACTTGCTCGTTTGCCATCCAGTCGAATAAAAAAAATGAAAAAGGCAATCATGGAACCGCAAAAAACCTTGTTGTCCCTGAAAAGTGTTTCATTACTAATTGCTGGAATCAAAACCTATTGGGTACTTCTAGTAGTACTAGAAACCTGAAATTTGGTATGGCAGTAGCTTTTGTAGCATAATAAATAGTAAAGAAAGTAAAAAAATCTTAATTTTTTATGTCTGTCTGCTGCAGGTAATAATTATAAAATAATTATACTCTTTTAAGATATGGCTTTTTTATCCTAATTAATAGGACAATTTCGCCAGTGTCAAAGTAAACTCTCTTTGAGAGGGACGTTGTACGGTGATTGTAGTTTTTGCAACTTGATAGTAAAATTACAGAAACCACGTGGAGACAACTTGCGCATTAAAAATGCCAGACACGAGAGCAATATAAAATTTTGTGATCACTGTTCACTGTTAAGGTTAATCGCCGCATAAAACACTATCAAAATTATACTTCAACTAGCCAAAGAAACAGAAATAGCAATATTGGATATTGTCCACGTCCGCCATGTTCGAATTCTACAAATCGAATCCCTATACATTTTCTTGAAATCAGGGCTTTGCTAACACTGTGTTCATCTCACCACGGTCCCAAGATCAAATAATAAACTTCACTGCACTTTTACCATTTATTACGAAAATAACACAAGTATACATAAAGTACAATTCAATAGAATCTGTCAATTTTCTACATATTTAAGACACCCTATCGTGGGCACACTTGATTATATATGTCCCTGTTGTTGCAATTATGATCTAAAAGGAATCAAAAAATATAATAGTCACACAAAGCCTTAGGTAGCCCGGTGTTTATATTAGTAGGCTAAAAGTGTCTACAAGATTGTCAGATTCTATTGAATTGGAGTTTACGTAGTATTAGGACTTTTTTTTTTTTTTTTATTCGACTGGATGGCAAACGAGCAAGTGGGTCACCTGATGGTAAGAGATTACCACGCCCATAGACACCTGCAACACAAAGGGGATTGCAGATGCGTTGCCAACCTGGAGGCCTAAGATGGATAAAAAACATTGACTTTCTAAAGGAAGGTCATTATACAGGAAAAATCTCAACAGCGCGATGCAGAATGGTGACTGACACGGGACAGCGACATCTAGCGGTGAAATTAAAAACTAAAAATTTTATGCAGAAGTGAAGTCGTGTGATTAGAAAGGAATTGTGCACACTAACGCTATCTGTTGAGAAATTTCATGTAACTTACAACTTAAAGGGAACTAAGTAGTGGATTAAAATCTATGAGAATTTAGAATTGTGTGACGGTTTAACACACTGCATTTTCATAATGAGGTTTTTAGAGTACATTGTGACACTTGCAAATTTGTACGGAACCCACAGTGGGCGAGTCCGATTCGCACTTGGCGGTTTTCTATTACCGCTCCGTGCCAAGCAAATACCTAAGCCATTTTTAAACAGAATCTAGTAGGCAACACTGTCAGTGAAATTTATTTTGTAGAATATTTTGGTCGTTTTACTTTATCAACATGGACACCCAGACTGAGAGCCAGGGCAATGATCTAGAGATAATGAGGAAAAAAGAAGATGAACACTTCAGGCTACAACGACAGGTATATCATGAGACATTGAGACATACACATAAATCCTACTGACTATTCCTACTATTCTATCTCGAAATAACAACCGCTGGGCTTAGAGTCATGAAATTTGCCACGATTCTTTTAAATGCAACGTTAATGAAAACACTGTGTAATTTTCGGAAATTCCCACGGGAATTTTTGTTTGTTACTTCTTCACGCTAGAATGGCTGGACGGATTTCTAAGAAATCTGGAACAAATAGATACATACGCGACTGTTCATCTCGATATTCCCGTTGAAATTTTGTAATATCTCGGTGTTTCAGTTCAACTGCTGTGTCTAATGATTTACGCGTGCGAAGCCGCGGGTGTTTACAAATAAACTAAAGGAATTTCTTTGGGCACCCGCGACTTTATAACAGCTATTTAAGTTTATGCAAGATATGCGTGTTCATGCAGTTCCTCCACCTCCACTGTAAGAACCAAAACAAACGTTTTAATTTGTCACTGTAACTCCCTAAGTGGAATGTATACATGTGAAATTGTGAAATCCACGATGTAATTTTTGGGGATTCCCATGGGAATTTCGTAAAGTCCCAGAATTGAACTGCCGGACCTATGGATTTAGGGTCATCACTCGAGCGTTTTTTTTTTCATCCCAGCCTATATACGTCCCACTGCTGGGCACAGGCCTCCTCTCAGAACAAGAGTGCTTGGGCCATAGTTCCCACGCGGGCCCAGTGCGGATTGGGAACTCCACACGCACCATTGAATTGCTTCGCAGGTTTGTGCAGGTTTCCTCACGATGTTTTCCTTCACCGCATAGCTCGTGGTAAATTTCAAATGTAATTCCGCCCATGAATTTCGAAAAACTCAGAGGTGCGAGCCGGGGTTTGAACCCACGACCCTCTGCTTGAGAGGCGATAGGTCAAACCCAGTGGCGTAGCTACCAAGGGGCTAGGCGGGGCAGTGCCCGGGGCCTCGAAATTCTGCTTTATAGCTGATGATAAAGTTGCTTAGCATTTTTAAAGTATTTGTATATAATTATAATGATTTTACTTCAAAAAACCTTACCAGTTTTGATAGCAGTGGGCCCCATTTTTTTGTTTGCCCCAGGGCCCTAGGTTACCTAGCTACGCCACTGGTCAAACCACTAGACCACCACGTATCTGAATATCGAAAATTAACATATCTAAAGTTAAAAAGTCGACGGTCAAAATATCGAGAGTAGCGTAGGTTAGGTTAGGTTCGATATTTTAACTATCGATATTTCAATTTTCGATATTCAGATACGCGCCCATGCGAAGCCGTGCGTAAAGCGTAGTATTAATATAATAAACAGTAAGATTTTAAAAAAATGCGCTTTCCCGGAAACAATCCCAAGTTCTACGTAAATTTTTGTCACGCACACTCAAGCGCTTCCAACTTCCTTGATCCCGTAACTTGAGGTTTCTTGTAATTATAAATGTGTTAGAAAAAATGTTTAAGAGTTTAAAGTATCTTAAAACTTTAAAGTGAATAATTAAACTTTAATTTTTGACGTAGCGCTCCCTGGGGACGAACTAAGGATTAAACGTCTTTTGTTAAATGCTGGAAACAGAAGGCCAGTAATTATAAATTATACACTCATATTTAATGAAAAAACCGGACAACTCAAGTCTTAAATCGAGTTTAGCTGGACATGTATCCGGCTAAAACGTAGCCCTTCTTTCCGGAGCAAAATCACAAAAGAAGCAGCTTCGGGAAAAAGGAGTACGAATTAGCCCGAACCATGTCGAGCTAAACAAGATTTAAGACTTGTGTTATACGGTTTTTTCATTGAATTAAATACACATTTTAAAGAAACATGATATGTGTACGTGCGTTTTTGTGTATGCGTGTTTTCTAAGTAGCTACACTCTTCACAATTTTGGTTGTTGCTTGAGGATCAGCAGTGAACCTTCATGACGACTTTCTTGGGAAAATAGTGTAGTGGTCTTCCCTTGGCTTCCACACCGCAGCGCAGGAGTCCCATGATATTTATGTCATGTAATGATAGCGAGATATTGACATTTACTCTTTCATTTCATTCATTCTCCTTTTTAGGCCGAGGGCGTACTACGGCTAAACCGCCACAGTTTTAACGCGTGACTTTGTGAATCAAGTAAACTTATGCAAGCGGCCGCACTGGCGATTTTAAGTTTACTTGTATAAAAAAGTCACGCGGTTAAAAACACACCTAGCGCGGCCTCGGCCTAATGCGATCAGTTCTTCATGTAGCTGTGTGTAACTATTCATTTCAACTCTCGTGGCACTACCTATATCATCGCTTCACCTGGCTACAATGCCAACTGTACCTATGTCTGTCTGCCAGTTCCGGGTGATCCAGATGGATCGGCTGAACCGCACGATGGGGGTGCACCCGCAGTTCCGTCGCCAGGACCTGCTGCTGAAGACCCTGAAGAAAGAGTATATCAACCTGAACACAGATTTGAAGGTATCTTCTTTGGATATATTTGTTACGGGACGTAGACCATGTTCTACTTTTAAGGTGACAGCTCATTACAGCCACCCGGCACCCGACCAGCACCGCCTCGCCTCGAGCGGTTAGTATTCTTCATATGGATTTGTGTGGGCATGCGCTCACTACATCAACTCCGTAGCGTGGATCACTCGGTGACAGCCCGCTGCTCGCCGCCATAGTGACTACTAGGAAATTCGTGGACCACGCGAGGTCCACTCGTTGTCAACGCGGCGTCACCCGTGGACCACCCGTCGAGAACGAGTGGACGCCGAAAGTCGAGGCGGTGCTGGTCGGGTGCCGGGTGGGTCTAATGAGATGTAACCTTAATGAACTGCCGATATTTTGCCGCAGTGATCACGACTAGATTAGAGAACTTATGGGTGGATGTTAGTGCTACGCGTTGAATCCGTGCATTCTGACCACCGTTGGTCATCATTATCATCAGCCGTAAGACGACCACTGACGACATCCACTTTTTTACTCTCTCTTTTAATCTTCACTCTCTCAATTTAATCTTTACATTACGTCAGCAACATTTTTTTATGGCTATATGAATTAGAACGCTTATCAAAGAAAAGAAAATGAAATGTATGTAAAAATACTTAATGGTTCGTATTTTTTTTGTTTTTCTAGTCTTAAACACTATAACAATAACAAACCCGAACAACTAAAAAAGATAATCATTGTTTTTTTTGCTTATTTTTGCTGACAAAGGGGAGGGCAGTTAAAAATTACTCAAATTCTGCTCAACGTAATACTTAAATGACCCCTACCAGAAACGCTATCACGCTATGATCACAGAATCACGGTGACCTCAGTTTGCTGTATCACCCTGCCCCAGCCTCAAAGATTTCAACATCAAAATGACCCTACTTAGTTCGAGTATATTAGAGATTAATGTTCCTTGCTAACTCTTTCTGGCTGAATACACATGACTTATTTGTTAGACACCACTAACATCACTATCACAATGGCTTGGTATCGTGGTCCCACTAGATAGCCTCAGAAATTCGGCAAATGTGGCTTATCAACTCTTGCCTCATTAATTAGACACTCTGACCTCAGCACTACACCAGTGTCACAATTACCCCAGTATCACAACGATCCCAGTATCATAGCAACCCCAGTATCACAGTGACTACAGTACTATGAGGGATTAATATGGCTTTCCAACTCTTGATAGATTGCACGATCGGGCGCGCACAAGAAGAATGACAAGCGAATGAAAGCGGAGCTGCGTAGAACCTTGTTACTCCGGATGAAGACCGAGCAGCAGTGTGAAGGTAAGTCCAGCCTGCGGCACGAAGCGTAGCGCTAACCGTTAATTTCTGTACATATGTGACAGTCGCGCCACGGCCCTGCGCAACATTCAGTCCCCCACGATAGCTTGCTTTGTATTTTTTATGCATTGACGGTAACTGCTTACTTACGCGCACCGGATCGAACTCAGCTAGATGTAAAAAAAAATTGTCGGTAATTTATCGTCTCTGGCCTTTACACATCCCATTATTGGGCACTGTAGTTGGCCAGTGCCGACTGGGAACTTCACACACGTCTATTAAGTTTTTGGATTTATCTCAAAGCTTCAGCCATAAAACATATTAGCTAATTCAACAAAACTGCGAAGGCTACAGCTACAAAGCCACTTGGTTTACACAGGGGGTTCAACGATGATGGCGCAGTTGGACGGGCTGCTGCAGCGGGACCATCGGGACTTACAGGAGCTGAAGAACCGGGCCGTGGCCAGCAGAGGAGCGGTCAGTGACCTGGCAACACTGTTCCTTAGATAGGTGCTACGCGTAAACTTAAGTAAATGGGCTATGTAATGCACAGAATTTAAATAGGACTTAAGAATATGGAAAAACCTAACCAATTTACAACAGTTGAAAAACCACTGACATTCTCATTTCAAACTTCAATATCTTAAAAACGGTTGAAATGAATTTTATCAAACAATTTTTATTTAGTTATCGTTTTTTTTTCATTTTGAGTTCCTCATTTTATACTAAATTTTCAATTTAGTTACGAAATTTCCATACATTTTCTGTAACTTAATGGAGGTAAAAAATTCTGTAGGATTGTGTGAAATTGAGCTTACTATAGTCAGAATAAGCAACTTTACCAATTCACCAAATTGCATTGGAATCTGAGAAAAGAAAGATATCGACAAGAAAATAAAAATTGGCCCAGCTAAGTAACCTTGAAATCAGTCCCTCCTTTAAGAACTACAATTAGCTCCACCACCTTAAATGTGCGAAGCTACTGTGTTTCGGAGTCGATCCGACCTTTTAACATCTAAAATGCTGTGTCCCATAGCTTTTAACAGTTCTCCTACCTGTATGAGAAAGTCCTTAACTTCTACCCTGATTGTTCTTCTATTTTGATTGTGTATGTTTGCAGTACCAAATAAACGTTTTTATCTATCTATCTATCTACCCTCCATATTGGTGTACAGATAAAAGAGAGGCGTCTAGCAAGCGAGAGACGACTAGTTGCCACTGAGAACAAACTGGAGGCCGCCAACTTACGCTTTAACGCTGTCCAGTGCGAGAATAAACGCATCCGGGAACAAATCGAGCACATGCTTCAAGACAGGTGATGTATATCCATTCGTATCTCTTTTCATCGACTCCACAAACAAAGGGCCAGTTCTAAAACGTAACTGCCGACGACCATACAGTATAATCGCAGCCAACGTGCAGTTTGCTAGCTAGGTTTCAGAATTGGACGAACCCAATTCTTCCCCAGGGTGTAGTAAAACAGCGAGACGCACATTGTGCAAGGTCCGCCCGGATTGCTACCACCATCTTGCTCGCTAATCCTGCCGCGAAGCAGCAGTGCCTGCTCTGTTGTATTTCGGCGTGGAGAGTAAGACAGCCGGTGAAATTACTGGCACTTGAGGTATCCCATCTTGGCCTCTAGGTTGGCAACGCATCTGCATTTCCCCTGGTGTTGCAGATGTCTATGGGCGGTGGTGATCTTTTACCATCAGGAGACCCACTTGCTCGTTTGCCATCCAGTCGAATAAAAAAAGGCGACTAAGGAATCTGATGTGCGAATGGGCAACAGCACTGTCTGCCAACTACGAACTACGGATTCCAGCTCAGCAGTTTGTGTCGTGTGGTCCCTCTGACACTTTAACTATTTAATAAGAGAGCGAGAGGGACGGTACGATACGAACTTCGAGTTTCGAGTTTCTCAGTAGCCCTGCTGTGGTGTGGAAGGCAAGGGTACTCGTAAATCATCACACTGTTTACCCAAGATAGTCGTCATGAAGGTTCCCTGCTGATCCTCAATCGACAACCACGACCACTTTGTCAATAGTGTAGCGACTTAGAAAAAGAAAACACAATAAAATCTCGCGACTAGCTTTTATATCATACAGACAGTGTAATGTCATGAGTTGATTGGTTTGGTGTACCTAATGTTTATTTTTTTATTCAGAGCATATTATGGTACTATGTGGTGCTTAGTAAAGAGTTATTTTATCACAATACGTAATATACTAAAATAATTTCTTTGCTCACACGCGACCTTATGATAGCTAAGTTTATGCAAGATATGCGTGTTCATGCAGTTCCTCCACCTCCACACTGTAAGACAACAAGACTGTTGTGTTACAATGTATTGTACCTAATGTATTGCTAGTAATTATTATTACTTTATAATTCCACAGAGCAATTTTCAATAAGGACTGGTCCAAGATGATGACAGCTCTCAAGACAGGCAAGAAGTTCCTGACCGACTTGTTCGAGTCTTCGACCGTCGCGTACGACCAGCGCGACGAGTGGTGTACCAAGCTCAAGTCCATGACGGAAAAGGGTCGGATGGATCAGATGTTGCAAGTGCAGGTTTGGACTCTGTTGCTCTTTAGGGTTTAAGTTTGAATGGCGGATAGAGCAAAAAATTATAACGGATGAAGGTCGTATGGATCAGAAGTATCTGATCCATACTGCTTTTTTCCGTCGTCGCATTGTAAAGCAAGTGCAGTTTTGGACTCTGTTGCTACTGTTTTGGTTGAATGGAAGCAAAGCAAACATTTGTGACTGAAAAGGTAGCATTTTAATGCTGCAAGTGCTGGACTCTGTTACTACTGTTTAAGGTTTAAGATTGAATGGCTTTAAAGAGGGAGATTTTGTGTGCCTTCTTTGGATGTAGCGAGTTGTCCTTGCCACCCTTGGTGCTTGGCACCCGGGGCGTATCGCCCACTCCGCTCCCCTTTACGCCACCACTGCTCTGCTTATCCAAGACATTGTTCGAAACACGGCAAGCGACATTTCAAATCCAATTTTACGAGCGCATCTTTATGATCTGTAAATAAATATACAATATGTTTTACGACGCGACAATATTGAGATTAATTGCTCGAAAGACCTAGATTCCTGGTTAATAAATAAAACGACAATGTACGGTAGTTAATTTATAGCTTTGACATTTCACTTTAATGCCTGTTACAATATTGCAGGTAAACGTGGACAAGTGTTGGAGAGTTGTAAATGTCTTGATTTTAACGATTGTCGATGGAGGACAAAAGGAAACGTCTTCTTATTTTCACATTATATAATTAACGTTTGCTCAGTTAGTATTTGGGTTCACAAGAATAATACACAAAATTACGGCTCGCGAAACGCGCGCGCGTGCGACCGTTCGGAGTTGCTAGCCGAGAGAGAGAGAGATGCCGAGCGAGCGAGAAGGCACAGGTTGCGTTCGGAAACCAAAATAAAGTTCGCTCTACCCGATCCTTTATAGTAGGTACAGTCGAACAAATTGAATCATGACCCAGGCTGGAACCTTTTAATAATCAATTTCATTATGATTTCCTTGCAAAAGTATGAGATGTCAACATGACATTAGTTTTTTTTTATACCACTGGATGGAAAACGAGCAAGTGGGTCTCCTGATGGTAAGAGATCACCACCGCCCATAAACATCTGCAACACCAGGGGTATTGCAGACGCGTTGCCAACCTAGAGGCCTAAGATGGATACCTCACGTGCCAGTAATTTCACCGGCTGTCTTACTCTCCACGCGGAAACACAACACTGCAAGCACTGCTGCTTCACGGCAGGATTAGCGAGCAAGATGGTGGTAGCAATCCGGGCGGACCTTGCACAAGGTCCTACCACCTGCAAAATTAAACTAGTAGCACAAAGGTTCCCTGGCACCCTGGGTTATGATTTAATTTCTTCGACTGTGCCGCCGTGTTGGCCTCTAGTGGTTTGACCTATATGGTCTTTCAAGCAGAAGAGCGTGCGTTTGGGCCCATGCTCGCACTTCTGAGTTTTTCAGAATTCAGTAGTTTACTACGATTTTAGGGTGAATAAAGAAATTCGTTAGTGTGTGAAGTTTCTAATGCGCACCGGCGCGTGTCAGAACTGGAGTATCCAGGATCTCATGATGGAGTAATCAGGCAGGTTTATTATTCATCATCATCATCAGCCAGAAGACGTCCACTGCTGAACAATGAACGACAACTCGCCACTTGCAATAACCGCCGGTTTACCGTTAAAGTATGTTTAATTGATTATAATCTTTGTAAAGGCTAAATTGAGAGACGTGGTGGTCTATTGGTTTGTCCTGTGGCCTCTCAAGCAGAGGATCATGGGTTCAAACTCAAACCCCCTCTCGCACCTCTGAGTTTTTCGAAATCCATGTGCGAAATTACATTTGAAATTTACCACGAGCTTTATCGTGAAGGAAAACATCGTGAGGCAACTGCACAAACCTGCGAAGTAATTCAATGGTGTGTGTGAAGTTCCCAATCTGCACTGGGCCCGCGTGGGAACTACGGCCCTAGCCCTCTCATTCTGAGCGGAGGCCTGCGCCCAGCAGTGGCACGTATATAGGTTGGGATAATGATGACGATGAAAGGCTAAATTCAGTAAATTCTATTTTAGGGCAGATGATAAATTTTAATGCAACGAGGTAGGTACCTAAATATCGACCTACTGGCCTTCCTTGCAAATTGATCATAACAATATTGATTAGGTACAATATTTTTTAACAGGAAATGCGGGACCTCCAGAAAGCTTTTGATCACGAGATGAAGATGTACAACTTCTTGGCCAAGAAGGGGGTGATGAGGGTCAACCGGAGGCAGGAGCGGCGTGAGGAGGAGAGGAAAAGGGCTTTGGAGGAGAAGTGGCAGAAGGACTTGGACTATCATATCAATATACTGCATGACATACACGTAAGTGGAAATGTAGAAGTTCGTTAGGTATATTATACAGTGTGTGGCCCAGAACAGGGGATAATATTAAAAAGAGAGGCTCTATAGGCTATAGGCTATATAATCGGTAATTGGATCATCATGGTCCCACTTAGTTAAAATCAAAACATAACTTTCGTTTTTTTTCTGACAAACTTAATCGTAAATTCAATGTACGTCATCCTAGAACCGAACTGACGTCACTGTCACGCTACAAATATCAAACATTTTGCTTTACATTGCTTCTTCGACTAAACTCTAGAAGTGTAATGAGAAAAATATATAATTATAATATAGAAAAGAACATAGAACAAATACAAGACATACATGACGCTAAATAGGTCCCCACTCAGCATAATGCCACGGCAAGGCTGTGGCGCTGTATATATTGTTTTTATAAGTCGCTGAACTAATGTTGTTCAGTTTGACCAGTACGATCTATGTTTTAATTATTTGCTCATGTTACAGGCCACACCCGGTATTATGTCGACGGTAAAAGTGTATTTTATAAAAATTGAAAATGACTAGGATTTGTCCATGATTTTGCTCATGTGAACCGTTAACGCGAAAATAGTTTCTAGTGACCTTCTGTCTGTTTCCATGTGGACAAGGTCGCCGCCAACGCGCACAGTTTTCACCTCTTTCCTCCACACTTTGTTAAGGAAATGACACATCAAAATATAATACACCAAAATGAGAAATCAAACTCGAATCAAATTAGCCGACTATACATTGTGGTTTTTATTTACGGCTAAGACATCATTGAAGGCTGGTGCGGCGGCTGCAACGGCCGAAACAGCAAAATGCCGTAAATATGAGAATCTGGCAAACAATTTCATATTTGTGGCCTTTGCTGTTGAGACGTTTGGTCCGTGGGGTCCCGAAGCAAAAAAACTATTTAAATTAAAAAAAAAGAAGCTTGCCCGTTTCACTGGTGACCATAGGGCTGGCTCTTTCCTCGGTCAACGTATTGGCATTGCCATACAACGAGGAAACGCAGCCAGCCTTATGGGCACCCTGCCCAATAGCAGCGACTTGGGTGATATTTGTAAATATAGATTTTTAGCATTAGAGTAAGTTAGTTTTAGTTATTTTTTATTTATTTCTATTAATTATTGTATATATTATTTGTTTGTTTATAAATAAATTCACTAGTCTTTCACAGAAATCTTCATTGATTAGGCTCTCTTCACGCCTTTATTGTCAACCAAACACCGAGTTTGAATAGTTAGATATCACTAAGATATTATTAGATTTTTACTTTTGCTATTTACTGTGGGTACATAGTACATCCTCAGTTTTCTACAGGGATTGTTTCGGTAAAAATGTGGCTTTACGGCTTATTAACTTATGTCATCCAGGATTACACCAAGGAGCTGAACCCAGACAGGATAATACACGCGTTCCAGAAGGTGGAACAAGAGAACTTCTCCATGTACAAGTTGATGATGGAGTACTGTGTCGAGAACGAGGTCCTGACGCGGCAGGTTAACCGCATCCGCCAAGAAATCGGTAGCTACAGTTTCCAATAGGACGCATCAAACCCTATGTACAGTCGAGTCCATAAACTTGTGAGCAAAAATTTAATCAAAAATATCTGAACACGCTTCTACGCCGTTAACAGTAGAGTCGTGTTCAGAATATTTTTTATCAAATTTTTGCTCACAACTTTATAAACTCGACTGTACACAAAATAAGTTAATTTTATAAGCTTTATTACCTAAGCTTGCTTTGTTTGTTTCCCAATTAATAGAAGCGAGAAAGTAATGCGGAGTGGAGTTGCGAACTGTTTTCTTCGTTTCCCTGCCCCGTTTCCCAGGTGGTCTTCCTATCTCTGCGACATTTTGAAACTAATTAGGAACTCCCTGTCAACTGAAAGGGAGCGAAGATGTTACTTATACAGTACTATTGGTGGGTTTTGATTTCGGTCACCGCGCCGCTTTCCTCTACCTGACAAGCAGCTTAGAGGTGCAGCCACATGCTAGTCGCTTGACGCTCGTTTCCAGCGATAAATCTGCTTACTATATAGTCTGGGGTAAATTTGAAAATGTTGAGCTTTATCGCTGGAAAAAAACCTCTTCAATTTCGGAAAAAACAATGTTTTATCTTCATTCACTCCAATTTCTTTTATTTGTACAACTGCCATGACTGCCACTGAAGGAGCTTAAGAAATCAGCTTCCAAGACCAAGATCATTTCTGCAAGTAGCTATTTCGACGCTGCTGCTCGACGCGCCGACTTGACGCTGCTTTTTTTAGTCGCGGAATATTCAAAATAGGTTCATGTGACCAGATTTATGACTGGAAACGAGCGTCGAGCGACTTGCATGTGACCGCACCTTAAGCGTCTTATCCCCATAGGAGGCTCGTCCCCTTAGCCCTTCAGGGTAGCGTCCTTAAGTCTGAATTCAGGGCCACCCCCTTCGAGCCGTTATCGCTGTAACAAAGTAATATATCTCCAGCTGATCGAAAAGACCAGAATGAGTCCCAGGAAGTCAAACGGCAGCAGAAGCTGCAGACGTTAGCTGAGGAGCTGGAAGACCTGAGGACGAGGAACGAGCTGCTGAGAAGCAGAAAGAGGGAGAAGGACCAGCTCGTCGACGGCACTATGGACAAGATTCATGATATTTTTAAGTAAGTTAATAAGTAAGTTAGTAATAGTGTGGGAATGGGTGTAAATTTTATTAGGCCCAACTATACGTTGCGACTAATGTTGCTAATTTTTTTTACGAATCCACTAATTGTGGTATCGTAAACCACCAGAAAACCTCCAATATATACCAGACGGGATAGATATCAATAGGTACCCAATATAAAAACAATAATCTAAATAATTCTAAAGACATAATCTTTGGAAGAATCAGCTTCCCTAGTTCTGACTGATGCCTACACATAAGAAAATATGGTCTTGTAACGTAAACATTCAAGTTATCTCATGTAATGTCTTTATTGCTTTGAATAAAAAATATTGTTATTGTTATTTGTTTGTTATTGTTATTGTAAATGTGAAAATCGTGCCAGTGGTTGAATTTGTATTTGTACCTTACCACTAGGTAGCTGAAGAAACCAAAACCACTAAATATTATTTTGATGCTCCAGCCACTGAATAGTTTTGATTTTATTTGTTTGTCAATTTTGGTTATTTACTAATTTAGTACCTACAATAAAGAGTTTGTTGCAAAGATAAACCACTAAAAATTCCACTAGCCAGTAAAACCAAAATTTCCCCGCTAAAAGTTCCACAGAGTTGGTATCACTGGTTGCGACTTGCGCAAACGGCCTTGTGCAAAAATTTAACCAATCACGAGCAAACGTCAAACGTACCTCACGATACTAACGCCATCTAGCGATATTTCGCCTCTGAGTAAACCCTTATTGGCGCAAAAACTGCATGGTGCCCAAAAGCCGTTTGTGCGGTATACCGTTTTGCGGTCTTAACGCACATGCTTGCTTGTGCAAATTGGAATTTGCGCAAATATTATTGAGCGTCTAGCTGGACACATAAACGCTTGAAACTTTTTTTTATCTATAGGAATTAACCTTCCCAATTAAAAAAATAATAATATCAGATTTCTCATCATTAATTAATTAAAACAAAATATGCTTCGTCGCAAAAAACCGAAATAGCTGACCACATATTAGTATGATTACAACGCAATATGACATAGCATAGCTCCGTTAGGTATAACAACGAGCGAAACAGCACGCGAGCCAAGCGAGCGAAGTAATCTTACCGCGGCAGCGGTCGTTCAAACACTAGAAGCAATTTTTTTTCATAACCGATGGATTACTAGCGATCTAGTCATTTTGTGACTCGAGCATTATGCGATGTGGACAAGATGAGTAACGATATTTTGCGACACAGTAATTTTTCGGCGTGAACTATAAGTACGTGCTAACTGAACTTAGTACTCGTTATGATTCAAACAACTTACCGTCATGTGCTTAAGGTATGTCGCTTAGTATTTCTGGTGTAGAAATAAAGAGTCATTGTATTGTACGGTCGAGTTCATAAACTTGTGAGCAAAAATTGATCAAAAATATCTGAACACGCTTCTAGGCCGTTAACAATAGAAAACTCCAAAAACCAATCTTAATTTGATTGCTTAGTAACGACATCTCTTGTCCGGGTGAGCGGTTAGTTCCAATGGAGTGCTGAAAGTTTCTCGATGAAGGCTACAGCATAGACGTCGCTAGTGTCGCTGCTTAAGTGACTAAGTAAGATACAAACAAGCCGAGATATGTGGTGCATAGGAGAAATTCGAGTCTGTACTCCTGTCCAGTGGTGGTGTAGCGGTATAGCACGCAGCACGGAATGCTGAGGACCTGGGTTCGATTCCCAGCGCTGATCTCTTTTTCTGGTTTTTCTGTGCATCTATGTTTCAGTTTGTATTTTCGATATGGATTTTACGAGATGACCGTAAAAGTAACAAAATTTGAAGTTGAAATAAAAAATACTTACAAACAGACTCCAAAAATTTTGCTCACACGTTTATGAACTCGACTGTATGTACATAATATACGGCAACTACGTGATTAATCTTAAAATAAGTACCTAAGTAATTGATCAAGAAACTAATCAATAAATAAAGTTAAATTACACACCTTGTTTATTTAAGTACAGCCTAAATTAACAGTCGCTTTGATTTCAATCTGAAGCCATCGTAGCTACCTGAATACAGTACAATCGGTTACAAAATACTTACCGTTTTAGAGAAAATTATAATCGGAAAAGTGATAAGCTTAGTACTTAGTGTGACTTGTGTGTGTTCTTACTGTGTGGAAGAGCTGCATGAACACGTATTATAGTTGCATAGCAACATACTATCACAAGGTGACAGGTGAGCAAAGTAATTGTTTTTTCACACCTCTCCTTCAGAAAAGTAACTTTTCCTCCCTGACGAGAGGGAGCAAAGTGCAACTTTTCTAAGTGTTTTATTGCAAATGCCATTTTTTGAAGTTGATAATTGTAAAGCCACACCATTTTCTATGCTGGTTGTTCTTTAATAATATTTAGATTTTTTTTTTCAAGTTACTTAATGCTCGGTGTGAAAAGTTGTATGAGCCACTCGGGATCAAAATTATTTTCATCTTGGGCGTTAACACTTGAATCCCTCATTATGCTCAGGATTCTACTTAAGAATCCCTCGCTACGCTCAGGATTCTGTTGTAGAATCCTTCGCTACATTCTGGATTCAATGTAGGTACGCCCTCGCCCTAAATACACCATTTTGCTCCCTTGTGACACAAATAACTATTAGCCCATTGTTTTGGACCTCCGCAAAGTTACGCCTGGTTTAATAAATTATGGAACAGTGTTTTTTTTGCCATGTTTTCTGTTTTTCTTTTATAATTCTTCATTCTTATTAATTTTAATATAGATTCTTGAAGTAACTCTGTCTTTTAACTTTTCACCCCTAAATCGTTGAATCGATTGATATTAAATTTGGTGTGGAGATGGTTTGACACTCTAGAAAGAACATAGGGTAGTTTTATCCCGAAAAGTTGCATAGTTCCCCCAGGATACCAATTAACATTTGTTTATGTTTAGTTATGTAAGTATGTAGTTAGTAAGCATCACTTTGTACAAGAATTTAAGCATCAGAGCGCGACGCCAACAAACTGTTTTACATCGAAAATACAAACTGAAATATAGATGTACAGAAAAACCAGAAAAATAAGACCAGCGCTGGGAATCGAACCCAGGTCCTCGGCATTCCGTGCCGTGTGCTATACCGCCACACCACCGCTGTATTCGTGTCTGTATCGTTGTACCTGGGTTCGATTACCAGCGCTGGTCTTATTTTTCTGGTTTTTCTGTGCATCTATATTTCAGTTTGTATTTTCGATATAGGTTTTACGGGATGACCGTAAAAGTAACAAAAATTTTGGAATTGAAACAAAAAATACAAAAAGATTCCAAAAACCAATCTTAACTGTTTTACACTTTGGCGTACTGTAAATATATTGTTAAATGTATGTGCTAATATTAATAAATAAATTAAAACCACAGTTAGTTGCGTATAAAACACATAAAATAAAAAGTTTTTTCGTGACCACAGTGGCTGTAATTTTAAGGCCCAAATCCCCTCCCTCCTTTTACCCCCCTTTTAATAATAAAGAATCGTAGTAGTGATTAATTATAAAACCCTCGGTGACATTAATTTTAAAATAGAATTATTGAAATACTCTTTTTAGCAAAATTAAATTTAAACTTTAATACAAGCGTAAGCGTGCGTTTAATTGTTTATGTCATTAGTTTACAATTTAGCGCGCGACTGTACAGTCGGCTAAGTGCGCCTCCGATCAATTACCATCATTGTAAACTTAATCTATTATAAATGAAATCCTCGGCGATCAATATTGAGCATAACTGTACGCTATAAATAGTAGGTACTTCGAGTAACTCAATATCGACTGTTTTAGTTCCCTCTTCAACGTTTTTTTTATTAAATAGCTGGGAAACGAGCATGCGGGTCCCCTTATGGTAAGTGATCTACAGCATTATTAGGACTGCGGGTGCGTTGCCGGACTAAAGGAGAGAGGGAGAGGGGGGAAGGGGGAGGGGAGTTGGGCCTCCGGATCTCCCACTCACCGTACGAAACACAGTAGCAAAACTACTATTTCACGCCGGTATTCTGTGGGAGTGTGGTACTAACCCGGTCGAGCCGGCCTATTCGTACTGCAGCCAGCAAGCGGTTACAGTGAGGCTCTACCACATGTAGTGATTATAGTGATATATCAAACAATATCCCCATCTCCTGTACAATTTTATGCATGTTTTACTGCTGAGCAGAGCACAGGCCTCATCTCAGATTGAGAGGGCTGGAGCTGTACAAACGTAGACAGAGTGCGGATTGGGAACTTTATACACATCTTTGAATTGCTTCGAGGTTTCTTTACGATGTTTTTCAGCGTCAAGATTGTGGTAATTTTCAAATGTATCTAATTTCGCACATACATTCTCAAAAACTCGGGGCTGCATACATTTTACAAAAATAAATAAAACAATAACAGTGAAACCGACACTATGAACTGCAAAATCAAATATTGGAGTGCTCTTAATGTATAAATCAAATTCCTTTATCCTTTAGGGCAAGAACCGAAAGAATAAACTAACCTCACCAACAAAAAGTTGGAAAACGCCCCTTTGTCACTTCGAAGTTTATTATCTCAAAAACGGCTGAACCGATCTTGATGAAACATGTCTAAGAACCATCGCTAGAAAGCCTGCATTCAAATAAAAAAACGCAATCAAATCAGTCCACCTGTTTAAGAGCTACGGTACCACAGACAGACAGAAAGACAGACGCACATAGCGGTCAAATTTATAACTAGACACACACAAGTGTCACAAGTGTCATAATAGGGGAGTATGGGACCAATTGGACTAAACAAAATAAATCTGTCCCTTCTCCAAGATCAAAATGTCACAAACCGAACATTCTCCTCATGTGTGTAATGTCAAGACATCTACATTGGCAAAATACGTCTTGCTAAAAACAGGAAGTGGCATTAAAAAAAATTAAGCTTTTTAGTAGTATGTTATGTATGTAAACTCTTTATTGTACAAAAGAAAAGAAACAAAACACAATTGACAAAATTTTAGATACTTTTACTATCAGTCAACCTTGGTAGTTTGGATAATGCTTGAAAATGTACTGAACCCTTTTCAAAACACGAAATACCTTTGGTGCAATTCGGAATTTGATAACAAACAGCATTTATAAAGTTAGTTAGTAGGGATATGCGGTAATTTAAAAAATAACCCGAACCCGAAAGGTAAAATTGATTTACCTATTTTAAACAAATTAAAGATGTCGCTTCTGCATTAAAAAAAAGACAAAACAAAACAAACAAACGCTTGTCTATATCACAAGACCAAATATTTCCCCTGCACAGAACTAACAGTATAAAAATAAATGATATACATAATACCTGTTCGAATACTATCATCTTAAAATCTTAATTTTGGAGCCTTACAGTCCGCACATGCATCCAATAACACTGAGTGGCACAAAATTTGGCCCACACAGAACATACAGAATTGGATATTGGAACATAGAGAATTACCTATTACTGCATACATTTGAGGGCCAGATTTTTTCCAGCTCAGTATATCTATGCCATTCAACTGAATCTTCTCAAGAGGTAGTGAATACATAAATATTGTAGTTGGTAACTGTCATTTTTTTAAATAGCAATTACTTTACTGGCAATAAATATCAAACTGTGCCAATGAGGGCTATCGCGTATGAATTCGCCGCTAGAGGCGCTAGTGTAGCGTGAGGTCTCCGAAATGTCAAATCTCATAGTTTTTGGGTGAGCTACGCTGGTTTATTTATAATTAGAATAATTTTGTGAATATTTTGCAATATCTGAAATTAATTATGGCAAATATGCGTTCCGGGGCAACGAATGTCTGTGTTTTGAGACAGTTTTGTCTTTCAGAAACCTTTGTCCTCCCTTTTTATCGAACAAAACGGGGATTATGCAACACTGTGGCATGCTCGATATTTTTATGGTACGGTTTTAAGATGTACTAAATATGATTTTAATCTAAACTTTGTTTTCACGCCCGTAATAACAGACTTTGAAATCCATACTTAAAAACCTCACGCAACAGTGCGCCATCTAGTGAGACAAAAAACGATAGCCCTCATTGCCCCCATGTTCCCTATTATGACGTCACTGCCCTGAGATAACGAGGTCTATTTACACCCTTCTTTTTGCGTCGGGGGTTAAAAAAAGGAGAATAGAGAAAACTAAATTAAAATAACACATGTACACGAGCGATTAGAAGTGGTGAAAACGTGACGATTCCGACTGCATTAGACAATAGGTCCTAAGTACTAAGTGAGGCGTTAGGTAATATCGGCATTTTGGTACCGATTCCATCCTGTATGAACTTGGCATAAAAGGACGTTTACAGCGACAAAGTTCCAGTTGCGCTCATCCTTTTTATAGGCCTGTACACATCAATAACAGTAATTAAGGGCCCAGTCATTACCATCGTAGTCATTAGTGCCGTCAGTCACCAGCAGATGGCGCCTCATACAATAATTAGTTATGAATAGCTTTACTAACTAGATATGAATCTAGGCACCGCGTGACACGGAAAGGTGGTAGGACCTTGTGCAAGGTCCGCCCGGATTGCTACCACCATCTTGCTCGCTAATCCTGCCGTGAAGCAGCAGTGCTTGCACTGTTGTGTTTCGGCGTGGAGAGTAAGACAGCCGGTGAAATCACTGGCACTTGAGGTATCCCATCTTACCATCAGGAGGATAAAGTTTTTGAAGAGTTAGCAGAATGTAGTAAACGTCGTAAGACAACCCATCTACGCAGTGAAAATGAGGCAGAATCTTTAATTTACGCTGGCCAAATGGCCCTTCGTGAAAAAGGAAATGTCGATGCAGCACATGTGGTAAAAGATGTTATGTCATCTCCAACACGTGGTTATAAATACCGACAGGCATTTCGGAAAAGCCACACCCCTGAAAAAAGAAATACACAATTAACGCCAACAGAAGCGTTGTCCATGTTCGTAGAAGCATCGCTGACACGTAAACAGTACGAAATAATAAGAGAAAGCTCAAAAAAACTATACCCTTGCTATTCTATACTTAAGAAAGAAAAACAAGCATGCTACCCAGACGTTGGTGCTTACCGTGTTACTGAAACCTGTGCGGAAATCACATTACAGGCTTTATTGGATCACACTGCTCAACGGTTAATTTTATACCTTGAAGAAGTGTTAAAAAAACTTACTACAGAAGAAATGGCGAACCTCGAACTTACTTACAAATGGGGATGTGATGGTTCACAGCAGGCGCAATATAAACAAAAGTTTGCTAACAACACTGACTCGGATGCAAACATTTTCCAGTCTTCACTGGTACCTTTGCGGTTGATTTGTAAAAGCAATAATAAAATTATTTGGAACAATCCAACGCCCTCTTCCCCCCGCTACTGCCGGCCAATGCGAATCAGGTTTATACATGAAAGTAAGGACGTAATAAATGAAGAAATCAGTTATCATAATGAGCAAATAAAACATTTGACGGCCAGCAGGATAACACTCCGGACTTGCGAGGTGAAAGTATACCATAAATTGTTGTTTACCATGGTAGACGGCAAAGTGTGCAATGCCGCAACCAATACGTTATCTACCATGCGATGCTATATATGTAAAGCAACTTCCAAGCAATTTAACGATTTGGAAAAAATGGAGAAAACTGCAACAGATCCAGAAAATGTAAAGTTTGGATTATCAATTTTACATGCCCGAATCAGATTTTTTGAAACTTTACTACACATTTCATATAAAAATACTATAAAAAAATGGCAAGTGAGATCTCAAGCTGAGAAAGATATTGTTAAAGAGAGAAAAGCACAAATCCAAGATGGATTCAAAACTGAGCTTGGTCTAATAGTGGACGTACCTACAGTAAATTACGGAAACAGTAATGATGGAAACACAAGTAGAAGGTTTTTTAATAATGCAGAAACATCCGCAAATATTACCGGAATAGACAAAACTTTAATTGACCGTTTTGCAACTATTTTGGAGGTAATATCAAGCGGGTACAAAATCAATGTAGATGAATTTACTACGTATTGCCAGGAGACAGCAAAGCTCTACATTCAGCTGTATCCGTGGCATCCTATGTCACCCACAGTGCACAAAATATTAGTACACGGGCCAATCGTAATCCAACATGCAATTCTACCTATAGGAAGCCTGTCAGAAGAAGCTGCAGAGGCTAGAAACAGACATTTTCGGCAGTTTAGAGATCAATTCTCTAGAAAATTTAGTCGAGTTGATTGCAATATGGACGTTATAAACAGATTATTATTATCATCTGACCCATTTATGAGCAGCATTAGGCCCAAAAATCCAAAAAAATCAAAACCTTTTAAACTTGAAACAAGAGATATGTTAATGCCGTATGAAGTAGATAACCAGGAGGAAGAGGACATGGTTGAGTGTGTTGAGGAATCAGATGAAGAGCGGTGGAATTAATGATGGTTGTTTTGTCAAACAAAACTCACTAATAACAATAAACAAGCTGATTTATAAATAATAAAGGTTTTTTTTTTTAGTTTCTCCCGCTTAAGTTTTGTAAAGTTGTCTCCAAAACAATGTTTTATCGTTGTTAGTTCTATTAAAATGAAAAGAAAACTGATTAAAGTCAAAAATAATTTTGAGCGACTTTTTTGGTCAAATACCCCACTGTGCACTGGTTCATGTCAAATGATACTTAGGGTTCTAGTCTTACGAAAAGCCCTTATAGGTTCGTCTTTGGGGGGCGTAGATTTTCGACCCTCCATCCCCCCATGTAACGAGCCGTAACGTTTTTCTGTATCCGTTGTCACAGAGTACATATATACTACTACTTTTGCCGTTGTACTATTACTTATTCTGTGACCGTACCGTGTGTTACGTAACACCCGAATGAAGTCTTTTAACTTTTCTTTAGCCGTTTTCCAAATTAAGTTGTAATTTTCAGCACAGGCGCTGGCAAGTTAGCATGAGAGCATTTAATAAGCCAAGATCAACAGCTGATAATGCGAATCTCCCAATTTTGAGGACATTATAGTATGAAATTATTATAAAAAAACACTTTGTTCTAACCCTCCCGACCCTGTAGCGCATCGTAACGTTTTACAAGACTTTCCCCTCCCCCTATATACGTCCCACTGCTGGGCACATGCCTCCTCTCAGAATGAGAGTGCGCGGGCCGTAGTTCCTATACGGGCCCAGTGCGGATTGGGAACTTCACACACACCACTGAATTACTTCGCTGGTGTGTGCATGTTTCCTCACGATGTTTTCTTTCACCGCTAAGTTTTAAATTTCAAATGTAATTTGCACATGAGTTTCTAAAAACTCAGTGCGAGCCGGGGTTTGAACCCACGAGATGAGAGGACACAGGTCAAACCACTAGGCCACCACTTTTTCTCGTTAATTATTTTCCAGAATGCTGAACCTTTCCCTGGAGCCGTTCCAGAACCTGCTGGGAGAGAAGCAGCCCTCACTCCAGCAGTTGGGACTCACGCTTTGCCTCATCAACGACAGGGTCAAGGAATTGGTTGAAATCGTCTATTACTATGTTAGTTCTTTACTTTATGAAGTCGGATCCTATTTATGATCCATAAATAAATAAATAAATATCATGTGACACTTGACACCAATTTGCTCAGATATGCTTAGCTATGGAGAGAGCTATCCTGGGGGTTTATCACGGGATTTTTCGCACTGGATCTGTAATATGCTATCCGTAGTACAAGCTTTACTTAGTTTGGGACTAGATCAATTGGTGACAAGAGTCCCATGATATTTATTATTTATTTGTATTATTTACATGTGGAAAGCCACGGGTAAAGTCTAGTACGGACTGCATTCCAGCTGCAACGTCACTGACAACTGCCGACTGCCCATACATTTTAATTGCAGTCAGAGTGCAGTTGTGCCGACTGCAATCTAACTGCAACGAAAAATGCAGCCGGCAGTACCGGTTACGTTTCAGTTGGAATGCAGTCTGTACTGGCCCTTAAAGACTGCAAAGAAGCCTGTAAAAAACTTATACAAAGTTACCGTAAAAATGGGCCAAGTGCGAGTCAGACTCGCGCACGAAGGGTTCCGTACCATTATACACATTAGCAAAATTTCACATTACATTGTAGACATTAGCAAAAAAAACACGTTT
This sequence comes from Choristoneura fumiferana, assembly GCF_025370935.1. Taxonomy (NCBI): domain Eukaryota; kingdom Metazoa; phylum Arthropoda; class Insecta; order Lepidoptera; family Tortricidae; genus Choristoneura; species Choristoneura fumiferana. The sequence goes on along the minus strand of NC_133496.1, from coordinate 585,501 downwards.
GTTGTATCCCCCCCTTAAATATTCATTTTATTTAAATTTAATTATTTATTTTTAAAATATAATACTAAATATTCCATAGACGCTTGAAATATTCAAATATGAATATATGAATATCTCCAGCGTCTACCTGTTGCCGTTATTAATATCGAGCAAAAATCAGCAAAAAAATCACGTTTGTTGTACGGGAGCCCCTTAAATATTTATTTTATTCTGTTTTTAATATTTGTTGTTAAAGCGGCCACAGTTATACATAATCTGTGAAAATTTCAATTGTCTAGCTATCACGACTCATGAGATACAGCCTGGTGACAGACGGACGGACGCACAACGAAGTCTTAGTACCTAATAAGATTTCCGTTTTTACCCTTTGGGTACGGAACCCTAAAAAGATAGATGAACATATTTATTTATGTACATTCGCAGGAGCGCTGCGTACAAAAGAAAGAAAAGAGTACTTCTCGACTTAAAAAGTACACGGTTCACACGGACCACCGGGACCCTTGCTTCATGGCGCCGCCCGTTCATCTGCTGGTGCCTGCGGACCCCTGTCCAGCGTAAGTCAACCATCATCAGTATCCACCATGAGTTTATAGTGACCGAACTCGATAGCGACGGCGTTTTTTTTTTTTGATAAATTAAAATTTTATTTCATGTCTAAGGCTGCGTTCAGACACGACGGGAATCGCGTGGTTTTAGTACACCGTCTCTTTCTCAAGCAGACGAAAAGAGACGGTGCGCTCAAAACCGCGCGATTCCCGCCGTGTCTGAACCACAGATTACTAATATGTAGCTAGCTGAACGCAGCCTAAGTGATCTTCGTATTAAAATCAATAATAAAGTAAGATTAATGATAGATTTCACGTTTTGTTTATTAAATTCTACTCTATTCAATTCAATTTCTAATTTTTTTTTTTAATTAATATTTTTAAGAAACTATCATCATTATTATTCCAGCCTATATACGACAGTTGGGTTCAGGCCTTCTCTCAGAATGAGAACTGTTTTTTTTAATTTTTAGCTGGTTTGACCCCTGCTCGATACAAGCAAAAGGAGATCCCTGCGGATAAGTCCTCCTTTGTGTTTAGCACTTATTTTGTGTAACATTTTTGTATTGCCTTTTTGTACAATAAGGCTAGGTTCACACGGCGCAATTTTTCCCGTATACCGTACACGAGATTTTATCGAATATCGTAGTGACAACAAAATTTGAATGGCAACTGAAAATCGCTCACATGGCACCTATGCGGGAAAATCTCGTATTCGAGACATATTTTATACCGCATATGAGAAAAAGCGAATGGACCTCGCACGGAATGGCCTTTCGCATACGGTTTTATATCGAATCGAATAGTAGCCGGTCGTGTGCACCTAGCCTTAAGAGTATAAACAAACAAACAAACAATTGTTTGCACCCTGTATAACTAATTGACAGATGCACAGAAGCCCGGTGGCTCTCCAAAGTGTCGGACACGCAAGAGTTCCCCCTCTCCCGGTCGGAGGCCCTAACGGCCCTGCACGCCCTGAATGCAGAGCCTGCCTACGAGCGCAGCGACCGCGTACACGCGCTCACAGACTGCAGGCTGCCTGCCAGCCGGCTTGTGCTCGCCAAGCGATACATGTGATACTGAAATATACTGACTTTCACTCAGAAAGGTGTTCTTTATTGTGACGCATGCGTGCGTGCATAGTCTTTGAAAGTTGTCCTTTTTTATCACTCTCTCTCTCTCTCTCTCTCTCTCTCTATAGCTTTGATGCGACACGACATAAGCCGTCTCACAACACACTGCATCTGATTAATGTGAACGCAACCATAATAATATACAATGTATTCAAAAATTCAAATTCAAATTCAAATGATTTATTCAGTAAATAGGCCGCAATGGGCACTTTTACACGTCATTTTTTTAAACTACCAGCGCTTTCGGAAAGACCATCATTGCCAAGAAGAATGCGCCGCAAGAAACTTGGCAGAAAGTCATTTTTTCATAATAAGTAATATAATTACAAATAAAATACTTAAAAACTATATAATACAATTAAAGAAAAAAAAATACAAAAAATAATAATAATAATAAATACAGGGATGTATGGGGTCCCTTAGTTACAATACTAAACACTAACTATATCTAAACTATATCTACTATGAAACCGATACCGTTCTGATGCGTCACGACACAACACGACAGATAAATGTGAATGTGGCTTTACTGATGCATGCTTCGTCTGGAAACTCGTCCTTATAGCCTATTCTGAAGTTAAATTGAAAATACAAACTGAAATAAAGATGCACAGAAAAAACAGAAAAATAAGACCATCACTGGGAATCGAACCCAGGTCCTCGGTAATCCGTACCGCGTGCTATACCGCTACACCACTGATGGTCAACGGTACCGACACGAATTTCCCCTATGCACCTCATATCTCAGCTTGTTTGTTTCTTACTTAGTCACTTAAGCAGTGACGCTAGCGACATCTATGCCGTAGCCCTCATCGAGAAACTTTTTTCGGCACTCCATTGGAACTAACCGCTCACCCGGACAAGAGATATCGTTACTAAGCAATCAAATTAAGATTGGTTTTTTGGAATCTTTTTGTATTTTTTATTTCAATGTGCATCTTTATTTCAGTTTGTATTTTCAATTTAGGTTTTACGGGATGACCGTAAAAGTAAAAATTTGGAATTGAAATAAAAAATACAAAAAGATTCCAAAAAACCAATCTTATTCTGAAGTTATAAAGCTGACAGCCGGAATAGCCATACACAAATTCCAAGAAGAAAGAACGGCGGCGTGTAAAACTAACTTTTACAAAATATCTAATCTCAAGTAAAAATATATTATTAAAAAATGGTAACCTCGGCTAGATTGAAACCTCTTTTTTAAGGTTCCGTAGCTCAATTGGCAAAAGTAGAACCCTTATATGATCACTTTGTTGTCCATCAGTCTATCCGTCCGTCCGTCCGTCAAGATTTTTTGTTCAGAAACACCTGGAGAGGTATCAAACTGAAATTATTATCAAACAAATAGGTACTTACTCAAGGTTGCGATTTCTGGGAGCAGTGTAAAAAAAATACTTCTAAGTCAACGTTATCAAAAGATACAGTCAAAGATATAAACAAAGAAAAAAGAGTTTTCACTTCTCATGCTCGTAAAGTTGGTATTTATGCTGGATTTAGGCGACATATAATTACTTTTTATGCTCTAGTGCATCAAGTAAAATCTTCGTCTAAGACCAAGGTAATCAGGTGTCAACAGCCACAAACAAAAAAGTTTCTAAATATATATTTTTTGTTTTATGTAAAAATAAAAATAAATCAATAAAACAAAAAAATATAATTATATAGCAATGCATGAAAAATAAAAGTTACCTAGTAAGTCAACATTGCTTCCAATGTTGCTATTTAATTTCCTCTCAATCGAAGTGAAAAGCAGAGTGTAAAACTCGAGCATTAAACCCATTTCCCCTAAAGTACAATTCAATAGAATCTGTCAATTTTCTACATATTTAAGACACCCTATCGTGGGCACACTTGATTTTATATGTCCCTGTTGTTGCAATTATCATCTAAAAGGAATCAAAAAAGAATAATAGTCACATCACAAATCCTAAGGCAGCCCGGTGTTTATATTAGTAGGCTGGAAGTGTCTACAGGATTGCCAGATTCTATTGAATTGGAGTTTAGACGTGTCTATCACCCTCGCTGTACCGGCTCGGGTGGCTATATGAACGTCTCGGGTAAAATGGCTCTTTTTATGCTCTTGTTGTACAATCTACTATTTCATACGAATGGCCAGGGTTTCAAAACTTATAGGATAAGGCTGCAAGCCGACACCATTTTGAGTTGGGTTCATTTTGTGTCAATATTTGTCTCTGTTTCTGTTTTTCTCTTTTTTTAAGACCTTAAATATCACAATTAAAATGTTTTTCTTTCTTTCTCTCAACTTGAAAGGAACCCTCGGTGCGCGAGTCAGACACGCACTTGGCCGTTTTTTTCATCTCGCCATTCTTGCCTCAGTTACTAAAGTATTCATCTACAAAAACTGAACACTAGCGCTGCCGTCAGCCCAATTCGCTGGCGTTTCCATCTCCCGACTAATTCTGATTTATTATGACTTAACCCTTCCGCTGCTTAAGCAATTAACGCCGCTTGCCATGACTCTACATAAGATTACGTTTACGTTTATGTTACGGTGTAGAATATAATTATACAGCATTTTTTTATTACAATTGTCAAACTGCCCTGCAAGCATCGTTTTTATAATCTAGAAGATTTTTAACCCAAAACTTTTCAGTTTATCATATTATTATTTAAAAATTGTCTTTATCGTATTTGTATGGTATTTATTTACTTATTACTTTTGTATTTATCTTAATATTATTGTTTTTGTTTCCGCCATAATTTGATGTATTTATATTAGTTTCTATATCCAAATTAATGTCTGAAAGAGATCGCTTTTAAACGATAAGGTCGCGTATTATTTACCCTGTATTTTGTCTCTGTATAAAATTATTGTACCATCAGTCAAATATGAGGTCTACCTCCCTAAAGTTGATAATCGTTTGCATGTCATAAAACAATAATGCCAATAAACGTGTCTGTCAACTTGAAAGATCGACTTTAGCGACATTAATTGATAGGAACTTGTTTAAAAATTGATAGACCATTTATTTAGCTGATTATACCTGCTGATTTGTAAAGAATATTTGTGTTGTATGTAACTTGTATAGTATTAGCTACTTAGTATCCGTCACAAATAAACAAACAATTTTTTCTCTTTCCTCTTCATAATATTAGTTTAGCTCTTAGATAGACGTGGGATACCTAACTATAACCTGTAGTCGCGATGAGCCTAAATTAATGTATATTTTATCCACGTCACTGGCACATGGAAATTAATTTTCCCTTTGAAAGCCGTCAGCCTCGACGTGTGTAGAGAGCAAGGGGAATCAAGTGCGCATTAGGGGGGTTGGGGGTGTAAATACTCAAACTCAAACTCAAAGTCAAACACACTACATCACAACAAAAACACAGTAAAACATAAATAAAGAGAGAAAAATTGGAGGCGTTGCGCTGTAGTGTGATTGGCAAAAGGACTCAGCTCAGCATGTGCCGTAGTCCTGAACTGAACTAAATCCTACTCCTACTAATATAATATTATAAATGTGAAAGTTTGTGAGTGAGTGAGTGAGGGAGTATGTTTGTTACTTTTTCACGCTTGAACGGCTGGACGGATTTGGATGAAATTTGGCGGAAAGTTAGTTTATAACTTGGATTAAAACATAGGATACTTTTTATCCCGATATTCCCACGAGATAGGGATAAAATCTCGAAATAGCAACCGCTAGGCTTAGAGTCATGAAATTTGGTATGTAGGTAGTTGGACATCTGGAATAAAACATAGGTGACTTTTTGACCCGATATTCCCACGGGATACCTAGGGATAAAATCTTGAAATAACAACCGCTGGGCTTTGAGCAATGAAATTTAGTATGTAGGTAGCTGGACCTCTGGAATAACACATAGGCTACTTTTTATTCCGATATTCTCACGGGATAGGGATAAAATCTCGAAATAACAACCGCTGGGTTTAGAGTCATGAAACTTGGTATGTAGGTAGTTGGACATCTGGAATAACACTTAAGTGACTTTTTATCCGATATTTCCACGGGATAGTTTTGTAACTAAGGGACCCAGACATCCATGTATTATTGTTATTATTATTTTGTATTTTTTTCTTTAATTGTATACTTACTGTAGTTTTAAGTATTTTATTTGTACTTATTTTATTTTGAAAAAATGACTTTCTGCCAAGCTTCTTGCGGCGCATTCTTCTTGGCAATGATGGTCTTTCCGAAAGTGCTGGTATAAAAAAAAAATGACGTGTAAAAGTGCCCATTGCGGCCTATTTACTGAATAAATGATATGAATTTGAATTTGGATAGGGAAAAATTTTGAAATTTTAGCACTGGGTTTGGAGTCTTGAATTTTGTACAGTTATTCACAACACAACCTCAATGAAGACCACGATATAAATTTGGAAATTTCCAGGGGAATTTTGTAAAATCCCGAAAATTTCAATTGCAACTACCAGACCGAACAGTTTACTCGTGCGAAGCCGCGGGTAAAAGCTAGTAATATTATAAATGTGAAAGTTTGTGAGTGAGTGAGTGAGTTTGTGAGTGAGTGATGTTTGTTACTTCTTCACGCTGACACGGCTAGACGGATTTGGATGAAATTTGGCAAAAAGTTAGTTTATAACCTGGATTAAAACATAGGATACTTTTTATCCCGATATTTTCACGGGGTATGGTTAAAATCTCGAAATAATAACCGCTGGGCTTAAAGTCATGAAATTTGGTAGGTAGCTGCACGTCTGGAATAACACACAGGCTACTTTTTATGCCGATATTCCCACCGGATAGGATTAAAATCTTGAAATTTCAACCGCTGGGTTTAGACTTTTTAAATTTTGGACAGTTGTTTATAACACAACCTCAATGATGACCACGATATAAATTTAGGGAATTCCCAGGGGAATTTTGTAAAATCCCGGAATTTTAATTCTGTCAGATCGAATAGTTTCGCGTCCGAAGCCGCGGGTAAACTCTAGTATGAAACTGCATCTTAGTCTACGTCTTCCTTCATTCTCCTTCCACGGGACCCGGGGACCCTTTATAACTTTTTATTTATCTATTCATTGTTCGCGTAAAATTAGTTTGTCGCTATCCCGCGGAACTATGAAATTTTTGCAATTACATGCTTGCTCGCATGCTTGAATGCAGCTTTGAATGCATGCTTGCTTGCTTGCACTATTTCTTGCATAATTACATGCTTGCTTCTTTGAAATGTTTATGGTTCACGTGAGCGAAGCCGCGGGTGAAAGCTAGTCCTACTTAATATTATAAATGCGAAAGTTGGTGAGTGAGTGAGTATGTTTGTTACTTCTTCACGCTAAAACGGCTGGAAGGAATTAGATGAAATTTTCCGATATTCCCACGGGATAGGGATAAAATCTCGAAACAACAACCGCTGCGCTTAAGAGTCATGACAATTGACATGATTGTTTTTAATGTAACGTCAATGAAAACCACGATTTAATTTCCGGGAATTCCCACGGGAATTTTTTAAAATCCCGGAATGTCAATTCAGCTGCCTGATCTAATGATTTACGTGTGCAAAGCCCCGCGGCTTGAAACACTAGTTGAAAATATATCTGGTGTTCACGGCTAAATTTAAGTGTTTTCTAACTAGAGTCGCATCTTCGAAGTGTAGCTACAGTAGTCACGTTTAATTTGAACTCAAATCCTTTAGCTGTATAAACCAGCTAGTCCTTTCTGCCGGTCGGTCCACAAATCAGCTGCAAGTGGTACAAATAAAGAGATATTCGATCCAATTTCAGCCAGCAGTCCGGCGCTCTCAGAGGCAAATTTGATTTGCACAATGAACTATCTTCTTGTCGCGCACAAACTAGAAAGTATTGCTCAATGCTCATTGGCTAAGCTTGAGAATAAACTTATTGAAACAACCGCAGAATTTATAATAATAAAGCGTGTTCTATATAGGTAATAGGTATGGATAAACAAACATAAGTATATACATATGTAATTAAAAAAGTACGAGTACATATTAACAACTAAGACTCAAGAACAAAAAATCGTATTGTTCATACAATCTGCCCCTCAGACTCCCTGTCACTTAGAGGGCTATAGAGAGGTCTATGCTCGGGGTTTCTCTGCGGGATAGAATCAGAAATGATGATATCCGCAGTAGAACTAAGGTTACCGACATAGCCCGAAGAATTGCTGAAGTGGCAGTTGGCGTGGGACATTGCTCGCAGGACTGATGGCCGATGGGGTCAGAAGGTTCTCGAATGGCGTCCGCGGACCGAGAGACGAGCTGTCGGTAGGCCTCCAACAAGATGGAGCGACGACCTGGTTAAGATCGCGGGATCGCGGTGGATGCGGAAAGCACAAGACCGGTCTGAGTGGAGAGCCTTGGGGGAGTCCCATGTCCTGCACGTCTTTCGGCTGACATGATGACTATGATGATATCTGCCCCAACTGGCGACGAAACCGGGACCTCAAGCTTCGTAGTCAGGTTCTCTAACCACTGGAGACTATCCGGTACATACAATCATCATCATCATCACTGCTGAACAAAGGCCTCTTCCATAGAACGCCACAATGAACGACAACTCGCCACTTGCATCCACTGGTTACCCGCAATTCTCACGATGTCTTCAGTCCACATAGTGGGAGGCCTGCCAACGCTTCACCCGAAGATTCCGACTCGAATGGGCAATATTACGTAATGCCTGAAGACTAGTCTTCGATAAGGGTGTCCTGGACTGTTGGCCTCTTGGAGAGGCTCAGAGTCACACAACGAGCTATGGAGAGAGCTATGCTTAGAGTTTCTTTACGTGATAGAATCCGGAATACGGAAATTCGTCGAAGTACTAAAGTCATCGACATAGCTGTAAAAATATGCAAGTTGAAGTGGCAATGGGTGGGCGCATCGCTCGAAGAACAGATAACCGTTGGGGGAGAAAAGTTCTCGAGTGGCGACCGCGAACCGGAAATACAAACAATACATTTTTATAAATATAAATAATATAAAAACATATCAGGATGGACGTTTTTAGGCTGTGGCTTCGGCGGCCGCGTCGCGGGCAGTTACCGCTCATCTCATAATCAACTTACGACGCTCCGCGGAAGAAGTTGAGCCACAGTTTGGAATCAGTAAGTCATCGCCAAACATCTCAAGTCTGATTGTTTGTAGATACGGTACTGGGTTTATACTGCGCAGATGAAGGAAACAATCGTTGAGTAAAATGTAAGCATTACAAAAAACTATAACTTAACCAACTATAGATTAGATTAGAGAAGTTATAACAACATTTGATATAATTTGAAAGGATAGGAGCTTTACAGAACATTTTTTAATAAAATAAACCTGACCTAACCCAAAGTACATCAAATCTAATTTATAACGATAAAAAAAGTTTGGTTTTTAAGATAAATTAAGAATAAGAATGGTTTATTGGCTGATAAAATAGATACACTGACTTAATATACACATGTATGCATATTCCTACCAACCAAAATGGCCACCACTCAGCTATGTAATCACATTGTACCAAATGAAAATTATATCAATTGTTGTTATATCCTTCGTTACGCACCGGGGGAGACCTATGTCCAACATATCTTACCGCTGATATGACTTTGACTTTGACGTTTGGAAATAATTCCGATTCGCATTGGCGATTCCTCACTCCAACAGCGTATTTACTGTATTAAAAATGTATATACGGGTGGTTGTGGTAACTTGTAGTAATAGTAAGTTGTTAGTTAAATATAATTGTAAGTAGATCAGTTTTGAAAAAAATATGCCCAACTAGTTAACTTTCTTGCCCGAATTTTCTCGCAAGGGGTTTTTTTCGAATCGGTGGTATATTCTAACATTCTAAAGTACTTGTTAATACCTAACCTTATTGTTGTTGTTGTTTCTATAAAAAATTATGGCTCTGTCCATTGGAGGACAATTTTGCCAGTGTTTAGTAGTTTTGCCGTCGTACGGTAAAAAAATTCTAGAAAACGAAATATGAGAGGTAATGGTGGATGAACGATCTACCTAACCTAGATTGGATTAGATTAGATTTTTAGAAAAATATGGCTCTGTCCATTGGAGGATAATTTTGCCAGTGTCTAGTAGGTTTTGCCGTTGTACGGTAAAAAAAAATTTGAAAGTGACAGTCACAGACTAATAAGAGACGTATGACTAGATTGAGTAAATATATTTTGATTTGACGTTCACTATGACTTTGACATTTTACTACCACCCGCAAACCTACTTTTAATACCGAGCAAAAATCACGGCGTAAAATGCATTCTTTTCTTTTGCAATGCCACTATAAAATCAAAAACAAGTAACATGTTTCTCCAACAAACATTATTACGATATGACTTCAAAACAGGCAATATGTTAAAAAGCTCCGAGACAAGTATGCCGCCAACTGTACCCAGAGCACCGTTTGGGCGTTGGCGAGTACTAGCGCCAGTGATTCGACTGCTTACTGTACCACTACCATGAATTTACAGTGACCGTACTCGAAAGCGACGGCGTAAATTATTTGTATAAAGAATTGTACAGCTCGAATAGTAAACGAATGTTTTGTGTGAAACGCTACACTAGAGGCACAGCGCCTCTACAAATAATTTACGACGTCGCTATCGAGTACGGTCACTGTAAACTCATGGTAGTGGTACTGGACTTGCATACTGCTTTATACATAATTTATTGAACCAGGGGTTGCTCTGCCGAGGTCCATATAATGAACTATAAAGAATTAGAAATATAGAAAGAAAACATATATTCGTGACGACAGAAAAAAAACTAAAAATGATAAACTTCTTGACTTTGACGAATTAATATTAGTTTGATTTGGTTAACATAAAGAAATGAATTAATTTACCAATCATCATCTTTTTTCTTGAAAGTGCGTAAATAATTACTTATTAGGTACTAAAGCGCAAGAAAACACATTGTTTTTTCAGTTCGTGGGAATTATGAATTTATATTATTTAATTTGGTTACCAAATTTAATAACTTTTTTAAAATATATGTCATTACCAACACTAATTTATATTAAGGGTAGTCTCAACTCAACTTCTAAAGGCAATTTGCGTGATGATGGCTTAAAATATAATTTAGTTCGTTTAACAGATGGGCGAAGGCGGGTCTCAGCCGTCATCCTCTATTATTACTGTTATACTTGTATGTAATTAACTATGGTTACTCGTGAAAATATTTCAAATGACTAACATACTTTTTGCGGGACCCAAATTGCTAGGCTATGTCCATTGCAATTTGTACATTAATCCGTGCAACGAAGAAACAGAGTTTGCTTTTGAACGGATAAAATGAAAATGTAAAACTAACAACAGCTGTAACATATTCAGATGGACATAAGGTTACCTTTTAATTAGTGCGTTCTTGACTGAAATATATGTTAATTATACGTGCCAGCCAAAATAGGGTTGTTGTACGCTACGCTATACGTTACGTATCAGTGGCGTGGCCCCATAACAACTCTATTCCTGCCGGGCTACCTAAATTTTCGCCACTCCCCCCTCCCCCTGGTTTGCAGGTATCTATGGGCGGTGGTGATCTCTTACGATCAGTAGACCCACATGCTCATTGCCATCCAGTCAAATAAAAAAAAACGCAAACATTCAACATTTTGCGCTTTCACCCACCGCTTAAAATTAGTATCATATTCGCCACTGCTACGTATTCATATTTAATATTGACTTCTAAATCAAAGTCAAAATATCTTAATTCAATTTAGGCTATAACAAGCATTTATGAATGTTTAAAAATCTACCACCGGTTCGGAAAAAACCTCTGTTGAGTAGAATGCGGCAAGAAACTCAACGAGGTAAGTAAGTATATATTTTTTAACAGATTTACAATATTATTAAATGATATCTATACAATCACAAGTATCTAACACAACTTTATATTATTTCTATAATGATGGAGTAATAATTAAATTAAGTATGTAATGCATGCATTGATGATATGTTATGTGATTTAAAATGGAAATAAAGAGGCTATAATAATAATAATGACGGAGTAAAAGGCCAAAAAGGCTTCTCTCTCACGCAGTGCTAATAAATATAAGTAACATTCGCTACTACTTTCTTTAACGTATTCACTGCCACCTGACTTGCACAGGTGCCACCGACGCACATGTGCGTTCAAAATGTATGAATAATTATGACAGCGGCACTGGGCGAAGTTCCGGAAACGCATATATACGTCGGTGGCAGTGAATGCGTTAAAAATTGATAGAAAAAATATGCAATGGTGTTAGATGCCACGTTATAATTCTGTACTTATTTGTAATTTTATTTAAATTTGACTAAAGGTTTAAGGTATTATTATTATTATTTTAAGGTTTATTAAGTCAGTTCTCTTTGTCTTCTTTTTAATTGTTAATTTCATGTGTTTCAAATGTTTCTTAAATCCATATAATAGTATACATATAAGTATATATTTTTAGTTTGTATGTAGTTTTAGTTACTTTTATTTTGTTTTATATTATACAGGCATAGTATACTTAATATTATAAATGCGATAGTGTGTGTGTTTGTATGTTTGTGTGTTTGTCCGTCTTTCACGTCGAAACGGAGCGACGGATCGATGTGATTTTTGGCACAGTGATAGTTTATGGGCCAGAGAGTGACATAAGCTACTTTTTATCCCGGAAAATGCACAGTTCCCGAGGGAATAGCGCGTGATAACCGAACTCCACGCGGGCGAAGCCGCGGGCAAAAGCTAGTAAGTGTAAAATTATATTTAACCGGATTATTAATATTATAATAAAAAATATTTATTCGCCCGACCGTAAAACGTAGTGAATCCCCTTATTTCTTAAGATCTTCATATTTTATATAAGTTAAACAAATGAAAGATTCTATTCTAGTTACTAGTTACTGTCGCTGGTCACTAAACCAGCAAGCAACTTGAACACTCCCGCTGCACCTACCTATGAGCCATATGACTTAGACGGCTCCAGCACCGTGAAATTGAAGTTGGCGGCCACGCATAAACATATAACAGAACGACATATAGCATAACGGCAAGCATAACGAAATATAGCATGCCTCTATAGATTTATTCTGTAAAATATGAGACAGATATCTTGTTGCTAGCTCCAGCAGTGGACTAAGATAGGCCGACAATGATAAGTACGTTATACTTATATTTTTATGATTGTTTTTTTTTGAGTCTTTTTGTATTTTTTATTTAAACTCCAAATTTGTTACTTTTACGGGTATCCCGTGAAAACCATATCAAAAATACAAACTGAGACATGGATGCACAGAAAAACCAGAAAAAGCGACCAGCGCTGGGAATCGAACCCAGGTCCTCAGTAATCCGTGCTGCGTGCTATAACCCCTACACCACCGCTGGACAGGAGTCTAGACACAAATTTCTCCTATGCACGCAGCACAGATTGCTGAGGACCTGGGTTCGATTCCAGCGCTGGTTCTCTTTTTTGGTTTTCTGTGCATCCATGTCTCAATTTTGTACTTTGCAATTTATATATTTTTTAAAGTCAAGAAGTATTATGTAAGCTCTTGCCTTACGTCACATTCAGTAAGTTACTTAGTATCTGTTTAAATGTGCCACAGCCAATCATCCTCCAGCGCAGGTGCCAACATTAAAAAGACGACCTCTTAAATTTTTACTTTAAAAATGTAACGCGAGATGCGACTTTAGTACTTGCATCGAGCTAATGCGGGGGAATTTATATTTACGAGGCGATGGTTATGTCGGTCTGATGAATTAATTCAATATGGTAATTCTACTATGTCACCAGTTGTGGTAGCCTGCTGGTTTGATAGCCGATCTTCTCTCTGACCTCGGAAAGTATATCCAAAATTACATTTGTAATTTATCATCAGCTTTACGGTGAAGGGAACCTGCATACGTCATCTCAGGCGTAGGACGTCCACTGTTGACATAGGCCTCCCCATTGAAGTCCAGATGTTTCGGTGGGATGCGGCCGGCATCCACCGTGAAATTGCAGCTTTAACCCAGGTCATTCGTCCTTCTCGTTTATGGGCGTCCTACGCTTGCCAATCCGAGGTCTCTATTCGAGAACTTTACGGCCACAACTTTTTCTGTTCCCCGTGCCAGTGTAGTATATACCAATACCATGAGTTTACAGTGACCGCACTCGATAGCGACGGCGTAAATTATTTGTAGAGGCGCTGTGCCTCTAGTGTAGCGTTTTCACAAAACATTCGTTTACTATTCGAACACGTAAATCGAGCGTTCGATCGTCAATACGTTAGCCGCCACATGTCCACGGTGCGGCGTCGTCACCCGTTTTCGTTACGATACCCGGAGGAAATAGTTTACGTAGCAAACCTACACTCACAAAAGTTGTTGCGTAAACTTTCCGCTAGAGGCTGTCCGTGTTTCCGTACAAATTGAGATTTTAACGCAAACGCGATCGAGACGTATTTTGTGAACGGGAAATACACTAAGCATACTGTACAATTCTCCATACAAATAATTTACGCCGTCGCTATCGAGTACGGTCACTGTAAAATCATGGTAGTGGTACTGGAAAAGATTGACTGGTGTGACTGAAGCCTTCTCATCCGCACTTAGCCCACGTGGGAACTACAGATCGAGCTGTCATTCTGAGCAGTGGAATGTATATAGGTTAAGATAATGATAGTAGGGTTATCTATTGTTGCGCCGAAAGTTATATGCCATAATTTCATTTGCCCGAAGTTCATATGCCCGAAACTTCATTTGCCCGAATGTTCGTTTACTAGAATGATGAATTACTAGATGCCATAGTGATACGAATGCAATACGTATTGTTTTCCATATTATTAAGTGTAATAAAATTATTTATAGAATATTCAAACGCCATACTAACTAAATAGTGTTTATTTTGATTAGGATTGATTAAAATTGCTTTTTTTTTACTAATCTATCTATTATCTTTATTATCAGGACTGCTAAAAAATCCTAACATCGGTCAAGTGAAGGTATACGAGTACTAATAGTAGACGTGAAAGTTTGGCTGCGTGTTATCCAATCACACAAAAAGTACTAGTCTATAACTTGGACTAACATATAACATAGGTTGACTCAAAGGTGACTAGAGGTAGTCCGCCTTTGTACAAAGTATCTCAAGTTTGTCAATTGTGTTTTTGTTCTTGTCTTTTGAAAAAATAAAGAGGTTACATACATACATAGGTAGGTACTTAAATTTTTTGATATTTTCAAGGGTAGCTGCCAAAAGTAGCTAATCAACATTTTGTGTCAAAGTGAATTTGTTAAAATTGAGCTAGTTTCAAAACTGCAATTAACAACATTGTATACTAGCCAGCGATATACTTTGTCGCGTTTTATCGTATCGCTAACCAATCCCGCCGCGATTTTATCGACATTTTATCGAGCACTCGATAAACTCAGTACGGTGCATAGTAAAATGTTAACGTAGTGGAAAACGGTTAAAATCGAGATGGTTATCTGATACACTGCATCCATTTAGGATAGGGGTTGCCATACGTCCCGGTACCGGGGACATGTCCCGGTTTGAAGAATGGTGACCCGGCGTACCGGCGATAAGGCAAATTGTCCCGGTAAAAAAAATAGTTATTTAGTAGGGGGCTGGACTTGGTACATAATAATATACCTATAATAAATGCGACTAACTAGCTAGGCTCAAAACATAGCCGATAAAGTGAATTTTCCACTTTGTAGCGAAAAACGCCTACGAACAGAGTACGAGACAAATTTGCAGGTGGTAGGACCTGTGCAAGGTCCGCCCCGGATTGCTACCACCATCTTGCTCGCTAATCCTGCCGTGAAGCAGCAGTGCTTGCTCTGTTTGTGTTTCGGCGTGGAGAGTAAGACAGCCGGTGAAATTACTGGCATTTGAGGTATCTCATCTTGGGCGTCTAGGTTGCAACGCATCTGCAATACCCCTGGTGGTGCAGATGTTTATGGGCGGTGGTGATCTCTTACCATCAGGAGACCCACTTGCTCGTTTTCCATCCCGCCGAATAAAAAAAACCTCGATAGCGATTGTTGGCAATTAAATGACTGTGTTAAAAGTTGTTCTGTGTTTAGGCAAGAGCTTAAATTATTTATTGTTGTAATAAAAGTTATTTTTTTTTTAGGCCTTACTACTTTTTCTTTAAATTGTCCCAGTCTAAGTACCCACACTTATGGCAACCCTAATTTAAAGATCATTGGAGGTGGCCTGCGTCTGCGTCCACCTTGAACCCGCGGCTTTAACCAGGTCATCATTTAGGACAGTAGTTCCAAACTTATTTTCTCGTGGACCACTTTCAAATTTTACTGGTTCGGTGGCCCCCTGCTGCTACATTCTACCCACATTCTTAAGTAGCCAAAAAATAAAATTTATGTCGCTTCCTGAGTTCTGTCCAGTCGCTTGCCCTATAAAATTTTATCTGTTTAGTTAGGTACTTAAAACAATGTAGGTAGGCCCTTATAAAACTATGCTTACATTTTGGCTCTTTAATATCAAAAGCAAAGTAAATTTTCGTGGACCCCCATTTTTTGTTCACGCCTACGTAGACCCCCAGCAAGTCTCCCGTGGACCCCTGGGGGTCCACCTGGACCACTTTGGGAATCACTGATTTAGGATATTGCCGCATAATCTTTATATCAAGGAATAACCTAACTAAACCAACTTAGCAAAGTTGAAAAATCCCCGACATGGTCATTTTGAAAACATTGCGAGTCGGACTCGCACACGAAGGGTCCCGTACCATTATCTATACAACAATACAATACAATACAAATATTCTTTATTGCATACCACAAAGCAGTACAAAATGTGTATAATAAAAACAATAAATTAGACACTAACATACAAAACACATACACATACACACACACATAACACACATTACATTAGACATCAGTAAATAAACACGTTTGTTGTATGGGAGCCCCATAAAATATTTATTCTGTTTTTAATGTTTGTTTGTAGACAGAACAACAGAAATACATAATCTGTGAAAATTTCAACTGTCTAGCTATAACGGTTCATGAGATACGGCCTGGTGACAGATTAACAGACAGATGAACAGACAGACGGATGGACGGAAGGACAGATGGATAGCGGAGTGTTAGTAATAGCGTCCCGTTTTTACCCTTTGGTACGGAACCTAAAACGACTCAGGCCATTTCAATAAAAGTTCCGCCAGAAACTGCTTTCCCTTAAAAAAACCGCATTGCAATGTTTATTCGTTTGAGAGCTACGATGCCACAGACAGAGAGACAAAAAAAGGCTGGAGTATTTAAAAAAAATCATTAAAACTCTTACTTCTTTTTAAGTTACATATTTTAAAGTCGGTTTATAGCGCAATTTGACGACCGGATGGCTAAGTGGTTAGAGAACCTGACTATGAAGCTTGAGGTCCTGGGTTCGAATCCCGGCCGGGGCAGATATTTGTGTGAATAACACGAATGTTTGTTCTCGGGTCTTGGATGTTTAATATGTATTTAAGTATGTATTTATCTATATAAGTATGTTTATCCGTTGCCTAGTATCCATAGTACAAGCTTTGCTTAGTTGGGACTAGGTCAATTGGTGTCAAGTGTCCCATGATTTTATTTATTTTTTTATTTAATTGATTTCGTCACGCGGCAAAGAATTACGATTAGTTACGAGCTGAACGGGGAATATCAATGCACCTGCATTGAAACTAATTAGTGAATGTACAATTGAAATAAAAGCTATCGTAAAAATAAGTAAGTAAATATAGGGATAAGTTCGTCTTTGTACTCTTTTTGTTTTGTTGTTTTCTTTGAATCATTTATCAACCACGGGTTTCATGACAAGCACTTAGGTCCGAGGGTTTTATTTGGGGGGTTGCAACCAAGGTAGCCTGCATGTTACGACACTGTTTACGAGCAGTGTGATGAAAAAATAATTTGGGATGTGATACTCTGGAAAAGTTTTTTGCTCAACCTTAGTGATCCCCAAAGTTCTAAGGAAATTCTGAAATTTCAATTAGTGTTCGATCTTGGTTATGAGCAAGCCGGTAAGCAAAGGTAGTTATAATTTATGCTTTTAAAACACAAAACACTAAACACTAGTTGAACGCGAGCTATTTCCGTACACCAATGTGAATATCTCGAACGAGCCCGATTTCAACTGTTTTGTTAATTTCTATGTAGGTACCTACTGCCATCAGCCAAATATGTGGTCTCATCCGCCTAATACGTCCCAATGCTGGGCACAGGCTTGCGCCATAGCTCCCCCGCGCGCCAGTGCGGATTGGAACTGACACGTACCATTGAATTGCTTCGCAGGTTGTGCAGGTCCTCACGATGTTTTCCTTCACCGCAAAGCTCGTGGTAAATTTTCAAATGTAATTCCGCACATGAATTCGAAAAACACAGAGGTGCGAGCCGGGTTCGAACCCGACGACCCTCTGCTGAGAGGCGATAGTTCAATCCACTAGGCCACCACGGCTTCATTATTTCAATATATTATTATGTGGTCTACCAAATAATAATATATTTTGCTGTATATGTGTGTCTTCTGTGTTAAGTGAATAAATGTCTTCTTTCTTTCTTTCTTTCTTCTTTTACCACCCTAAAACTGATAATCGTTTGCATGTCATAAAACTAATGCCAATAGACGTGTCTGTCAACTTTAAAGTTCGACTTTAAGCGACATATTCTATTCATTTGATAGGAACTTGTTTAAAATTGGTAGACCACTTATTTGGCTGATGGTACAACACAGAGTTATTAATAAGCTAATAATACTGCGTGAGACGTGTACATGGCTGAAAAAGCTGTAAATTTATTTCCCACGTCAAGTAAAGAAGTTGATTATTTTAAAGATGGGTTATTTCAGAGANATTCTTTATTGCACACCAATAAAGCAGTAAAAATACTTATAATATAAACACTTAGATTCACGGTAGACAATAGGCGGTCTATCGCTTAAAAGCGATCTCTTTCAGACAAACATTGGGAACAAGAAATTTCATTTGATAGGAACTTCTATAAAAATTTATAGAGCACTTATTTCTTCATTTTCTGATAATCTATCTGACACTTTAAACAAAATCCATACTTCCATACTAATATTATAAATGCCTAAGGGTGTGTTTGTATGTTTGTCCGTGTTTGTATTTTTGCCATAGAGATAGTTTTATGGGCCCGAAAGTTACATAGGCAACTTTTTATCTTGGAAAAATGCACAGTTCCTGAGGGAACAGCGCGCGATAACCAAAATACACACAGGCAAAAGCTAGTAACATTTATTTTTACCCAGAAACCTACCTAATTGCATAGCTTTAGTTAGCCACCTTTAGTTAGTTTATCTGTGGGCTTAGTATAGGGGGATTCGGAACCATGTATGTGGGTGTGGGATTGTGTGAAGGTAAACAACTTTTTGAAATAAACATTAGAAAAAGAGTTTATTCAAACTTGAAACTAGTGAATATGTACTACAACAAAAGCAAATGAAAACAGAAAACACAACCAGCACCAAGTCTCACCCGATCGTAACTGTAATCTTTCTTACTCATTCGCTAAGTCTCATTCACTCCACATTAGTCTTCGGTCATTCAGTCGCTCATTCACATCAAATCATTCTTACAAAAATCCACCCTCATTCCCACATTCGGCCATCCTACACACATGACTGTCCCCAGGCATCCTCTAAACCAGGGTTTCTCAAAGTTATGGCTCCACATACCCCTGTTAAAGTTTCTAGACAACAGCGAACCCCTACCAATAAAATACCCTGCCCTTTAATAAAAGGTAACAAATATAGGTAACAATCGTCTTGCCAACGAAAATACAAACTGAAACAAACAACAACAAATAACAAACAAATAAGTAACAAAGGAGTTGAAATACAAAAATGGTTTTTGGAGAACCAATCTTAATCATCTTGCCAGTCTTGCAGCCACCATCACGTAAACCTTGTCGCGAACCCCCTACCGTCGAATAGCGAACCCCTAACCCCACTTTGAGAAACCCTGCTCTAAACAAAACATCTTACACACCTAAACATCTTAACCTAAGGTACACCTTAAACATTATAAACATGTGTGATACAGCCGTTGTAAC
>NC_133496.1:527461-565735 GCF_025370935.1 Choristoneura fumiferana | reverse complement strand
CTAGGGATAAAATCTCGAAATAATACCGCTGGGCTTAGAGTCATGAAATTTGGTACGTTAGGTAACTGAACATCTGGAATAACCTTTAAGTGACTTTTTGGACCCGATATTCCTACGGATAACTAGGGATAAATCTCGAAATAACAACCACTGGGCTTAGAGCCATGAATTTGGTATGTAGGTAGCTGGACCTCTGGACTAACACGTAGGCTACTATTTATTCCGATATTCCCACGGGATAGGGATAATCTTGAAATAATAACCGCTGGGCTTTAGAGTCATGAAATTTAGTATGTAGGTAACTGGACATCTGGAATAACACTTAATGACTTTTTGACCCGATATTCCCACGGGATAGAGATAAAATCTCGAAATAACAACCGCTGGGCTTAGAGGCATGAAATTTGTTATGTGGTAGCCGGACGTCTGGAATAACACATACGCTACTTTTTTATCCCGATATTTCTTGGGATAGTTTTGTAACTAAGGGACCCCATACATCCGTGTATTATTGTTATTATTATTTTGTAATTTTTCTTTAATTGTATACTTACTGTAGTTTTAAGTATTTTATTTGTACTTATTTTATTTTGAAAAAATGTCTTTCTGCCAAGCTTCTTGCGGCGCATTCTTCTTGGCAATGATGGTCTTTCCGAAAGTGCTGGTATTTAAAAAATGACGTGTAAAAGGGGTTTAGAGTCTTGAATTTTGTACAGTTATTCACAACACAACCTCAATGAAGACCACGATATAAATTTTGGAAATTTCCAGGGGAATTTTGTAAAATCCCGAAAATTTAAATTGCAACTACCAGACCGAATAGTTTACGCGTGCGAAGCCGCGGGTAAAGCTAGTTATGGAATAAAACATAGCCTACTTTTTATCCTGATATTCCCACGGGATAGGGATAAAATCTTGAATTAATAACCGCTGGGCTTAGAGTCATGAAATTTGGTATGTAGGTAACTAGACGTCTGGAATAACACGTAAGGGACTTTTTGACTCTATATTCCTACGGGATAAATAGAGTAAAATCTTTAAATAACAACCACTGGGTTTAGAGCCATGAATTTTGGTATGTAGGTAGCTGGACCTTTGGAATAACACACAGGCTAATTTTTATCCCGATATTCCCACGGGATAGGGATAAAATCTTGAAATAATAACCGCTGGGCTTAGAGTCATGAAATTTGGTATGTAGGTAGCTAGACGTCTGGAATAACACATAAGCGACTTTTTGACCCGAAATTCCCACGGGATACCTAGGGATAAAATCTCGAAATAACAACCACTGGGCTTAGAGCCATGAAATTGGGTATGTAGGTAGCTGGACCTGTGGAATAACAAATAATCTATTTTTTACCCCGATATTCCATCGGGATAGGGATAAAATCTTGAAATATTAACCGCTGAGCTTAGAGTCATGAAATTTGGTATGTAGGAAGCTGGATGTCTAGAAAAACACATAGATGACTTTTTGACCCGATATTACCACGGGATACCTAGGAATAAAATGTCGAAATAACAACCGCTAGGCTTAGAGACATGAAATTTGGATGTAGGTAGCCGTATGTCTGGAATAACACATAAGTACGCTACTTTTATCCGATATTCCCACGGGATAGTTTTTGTAACTAAGGGACCCCATACATCCCCGTATTATTATTATTATTATTTTGTATTTTTTTCTTTAATTGTATACTGTAGTTTTTAAGTATTTTATTTGTAATATTTTATTTTGAAAAAATGACTTTCTGCCAAGTTTCTTGCGGCGCATTCTTCTTGGCAATGATGGTCTTTCCGAAAGCGCTGGTAGTTTAAAAAATGACATGTAAAAGTGCCCATTGCGGCCTATTTACTGACTAAATGATTTGAATTTGAATTTTGCATTTGAATTTGGATAGGGAAAAATTTGGAAACTTCAGCACTGGGTTAAGAGTCTTGAATTTTGTACAGTTATTCACAACACAACCTCAATGAAGACCACGATATAAATATTGGAAATTTCAGGGGAATTTTGTAAAATCCCGAAAATTTCAATTGCAGCTACCACACCGAATAGTTTACGCGTGCGAAGCCGCGGGTAAAAGCTAGTATTTATATAAGTCAAATAAAAGATTCTATTCTAGTTACTAGTTACTGTCGCTGGTCACTAAACCAGCAAGCAACTTGAACACTCCCGCTGCACCTACCTATGAGCCATATGACTTAGACGGCTCCAGCACCGTGAAATTGAAGTTGGCGGCCACGCATAAACATATAACAGAACGACATATAGCATAACGGCAAGCATAACGAAATATAGCATGCCTCTATGGATTTATTCTGTAAAATATGAGACAGATATCTTGTTGCTAGCTCCAGCAGTGGACTAAGATAGGCCGACAATGATAAGTACGTTATACTTATATTTTTATGATTGTTTTTTTTTGAGTCTTTTTGTATTTTTTATTTAAACTCCAAATTTGTTACTTTTACGGGTATCCCGTGAAAACCATATCAAAAATACAAACTGAGACATGGATGCACAGAAAAACCAGAAAAAGCGACCAGCGCTGGGAATCGAACCCAGGTCCTCAGTAATCCGTGCTGCGTGCTATAACCCCTACACCACCGCTGGACAGGAGTCTAGACACAAATTTCTCCTATGCACGCATATCTCAGGTTGCTTATATAGAGGTACAATACGTAAAAAATACAAAATGGCTCAAAAAACAATCATAATTTGATTGCTTAGTAGCGACATCTCTTGTCTGGGTAAGGAGTTAGTTTCGAAAGAATGTGACGTCTCTCGATGAGAGCGAAACCTAGATGCCGCCAGTGCTGCTGCTTAAGTAGCGTAGTAGAAAAAAGCAACCTGAGATATGTGTGCAAAGGAGCAATTTGTGTCTAGACTCCTGTCCAGCGGTGGTGTAGGGGTAATAGCACGCAGCACAGATTGCTGAGGACCTGGGTTCGATTCCCAGCGCTGGTCTCTTTTTTTGGTTTTTCTGTGCATCCATGTCTCAAGTTTGTACTTTGCAATTTATATATTTTTTAAAGTCAAGAAGTATTATGTAAGCTCTTGCCTTACGTCACATTCAGTAAGTTACTTAGTATCTGTTTAAATGTGCCACAGCCAATCATCCTCCAGCGCAGGTGCCAACATTAAAAAGACGACCTCTTAAATTTTTACTTTAAAAATGTAACGCGAGATGCGACTTTAGTACTTGCATCGAGCTAATGCGGGGGAATTTTATATTTACGAGGGGCGATGGTTATGTCGGTCTGATGAATTAAATTCAATATGGTAATTCTACTATGTCACCAGTTGTGGTAGCCTGCTGGTTTGATAGCCGATCTTCTCTCTGACCTCGGAAAGTATATCCAAAATTACATTTGTAATTTATCATCAGCTTTACGGTGAAGGGAACCTGCATACGTCATCTCAGGCGTAGGACGTCCACTGTTGGACATAGGCCTCCCCCATTGAAGTCCAGATGTTTCGGTGGGATGCGGCCGGCATCCATCGTGAAATCGCAGCTTTAACCCAGGTCATCCGTCCATCTCGCTTATGGGCGTCCTACGCTTGCCAATCCGAGGTCTCTATTCGAGAACTTTACGGCCACAACTTTTTCTGTTCCCCGTGCCAGTGTAGTATATACCAATACCATGAGTTTACAGTGACCGCACTCGATAGCGACGGCATAAATTATTTGTAGAGGCGCTGTGCCTCTAGTGTAGCGTTTTCACAAAACATTCGTTTACTATTCGAACACGTAAATCGAGCGTTCGATCGTCGATACGTTAGCCGCCACATGTCCACGGTGCGGCGTCGTCACCCGTTTTCGTTACGATACCCGGAGGAAATAGTTTACGTAGCAAACCTACACTCACAAAAGTTGTTGCGCAAACTTGCCGCTAGAGGCACTGTCCGTGTTTCCGTACAAATTGAGATTTTAACGCAAACGCGATCGAGACGTATTTTGTGAACGGGAAATACACTAAGCATACTGTACAATTCTCCATACAAATAATTTACGCCGTAGCTATCGAGTACGGTCACTGTAAACTCTGGTAGTGGTACTGGGAAAAGATTGACTGGTGTGACTGAAGCCTCCTCATCCGCACTTAGCCCACGTGGGAACTACAGATCGAGCTGTCATTCTGAGCAGTGGAATGTATATAGGTTAAGATAATGATAGTAGGGTTATCTATTGTTGGCCCGAAAGTTATATGCCATAATTTCATTTGCCCGAAGTTCATATGCCCGAAACTTCATTTGCCCGAATGTTTCGTTTACTAGAATGATGAATTACTAGATGCCATAGTGATACGAATGCAATACGTATTGTTTTCCATATTATTAAGTGTAATAAAATTATTTAATAGAATATTCAAACGCCATACTAAATAGTGTTTATTTTGATTATGATTGATTAAAATTGCTTTTTTTTTACTAATCTATCTATTATCTTTATTATCAGGACTGCTAAAAAAATACCTAACATCGGTCAAGTGAAGGTATACGAGTACTTAATAGTAGACGTGAAAGTTTGGCTGCGTGTTATCCAATCACACAAAAAGTACTAGTCTATAACTTGGACTAACATATAACATAGGTTGACTTCCATTCAGTTCAATTGTGTTTTGTTTCTTGTCTTTTGAAAAATAAAGAGGTTACATACATACATAGGTAGGTACTTAGGATTTTTTGATATTTTCAAGGGTTAGCTGCCAAAAGTAGCTAATCAACATTTTTGTGTCAAAGTGAATTTGTTAAAATTGAGCTAGTTTCAAACTGCAATTAACAACATTGTATAATAGCCAGCGATATACTTTGTCGCGTTTATCGTATCGCTAACCAATCCCGCCGCGATTTTATCGACATTTTATCGAGCACTCGATAAACTCAGTAACGGTGCATAGTAAAATGTTAACGTAGTGGAAAACGGTTAAAATCGAGATGGTTATCTGATACACCTGCATCCATTTAGGATAGGGTTGCCATACATCCCGGTACGCGGGGACATGTCCCGGTTTGAAGCATGGTGTCCCGGCGTACCGGCCGATAAGCAAATTGTCCCGGTTTAAAAATCATAGTTATTTAGTAGGGGGCTGGACTTGGTAAATAATATTATACCTATAATAAATGCGACTAACTAGCTAGGCTACAAAACATAGCCGATAACGTGAATTTTCCGCTTTGTAGCGAAAAACGCCTACGAACAGAGAACGAGCCAAATTTGCAGGTGGTAGGACCTTGTGCAAGGTCCGCCCGGATTGCTACCACCATCTTGCTCGCTAATCCTGCCGTGAAGCAGCAGTGCTTGCTCTGTTGTGTTTCGGCGTGGAGAGTTAGACAGCCGGTGAAATTACTGGCACTTGAGGTATCTCATCTTAGGCCTCTAGGTTGGCAACGCATCTGCAATACCCCTGGTGGTGCAGATGTTTATGGGCGGTGGTGATCTCTTACCATCAGGAGACCCACTTGCTCGTTTGCCATCCAGTCGAATAAAAAAAAACCTGACTGGCGGATTGTTGGCATTAAATGACTGTGTTAAAAGTTGTTCTGTGTTTAGGCAAGGGCTTTAAAGTTATTTATTGTTGTAATAAAAGTTATTTTTTTATAGGCCCTTACTACTTTTTCTTTAAATTGTCCCAGTCTAAGTACCCACACTTATGGCAACCCTAATTTAAGATCATTGGAGGTGGCCTGCGTCTGCGTCCACCTTGAACCCGCGGCTTTAACCAGGTCATCATTTAGGATATTGCCGCATAATCTTTATATCAAGGAATAACCTAACTAAACCAACTTAGCAAAGTTGAAAAATCCCCGACATGGTCATTTTAAAACAATCTCAAGTACCGCCAATGCGAAAACATGTTTCTTGAGTTCTGGGAGTCCTTGCCATAAATATTTATCTGTTTTTAATGTTTGTTGTTATAGACAGAACAACAGAACTACATAATCTGTGAAAATTTCAACTGTCTAGCTATAACGGTTCATGAGATACGACCTGGTGACAGATTAACAGACAGATGAACAGACAGACGGAGGACGGAAGGACAGATGGGCGGAGTGTTAGGGGTCCCGTTTTTACCCTTTGGGTACGGAACCCTAAAAACGATATCGACGGCGATTTCAATAAAAAACTAACTAAACCAACTTAGCAAAGTTGAAAAACCGCATTGCAATTGTCATTTTGAAAAACATGCGAGTCGGACTCGCACACGAAGGGTCCCGTACCATTATCTATACAACAATACAATACAATACAAATATTCTTTATTGCATACCACAAAGCAGTACAAAAAATGTATAATAAAACACATAAATTAGACACTACACATACAAAAACACATACACATACACACACACACACACACACATTACATTAGACATCAGTAAATAAACACGTTTGTTGTATGGGAGCCCCCCATAAATATTTATTCTGTTTTTAATGTTTGTTGTTATAGACAGAACAACAGAAATACATAATCTGTGAAAATTTCAACTGTCTAGCTATAACGGTTCATGAGATACGGCCTGGTGACAGATTAACAGACAGATGAACAGACAGACGGATGGACGGAAGGACAGATGGATAGCGGAGTGTTAGTAATAGGGTCCCGTTTTTACCCTTTGGGTACGGAACCCTAAAAACGACTCAGGCCATTTCAATAAAAGTTCCGCCAGGAAACTTGCTTTCCCTTAAAAAAACCGCATTGCAATTGGTTATTCGTTTGCGAGCTACGATGCCACAGACAGACAGACAAAAAAAGGCTGGAGTATTTATAAAAAAAAATATTAAACTCTTACTTCTTTTTAAGTTACATATTTTAAAGTCGGTTTATTAGCGCAATTTGACGACCGGATGGCTAAGTGGTTAGAGAACCTGACTATGAAGCTTGAGGTCCTGGGTTCGAATCCCGGCCGGGCAGATATTTGTGTGAATAACGAATGTTTGTTCTCGGGTCTTGGATGTTTAATATGTATTTAAGTATGTATTTATCTATATAAGTATGTTTATCCGTTGCCTAGTATCCATAGTACAAGCTTTGCTTAGTTTGGGACTAGGTCAATTGGTGTCAAGTGTCCCATGATATTTATTTATTTTTATTTAATTGATTTCGTCACGCGGCAAAGAATTACGATTAGTTACGAGCTGAACGGGGAATATCAATGCACCTGCATTGAAACTAATTAGCGAATGTACAATTGAAATAAAAGCTATCGTAAAAATAACTAAGTAAAAAATATAGGGATAAGTTCGTCTTTGTACTCTTTTTGTTTTGTTGTTTTCTTTTGAATCATTTATCAACCACGGGTTTCATGACAAGCACATTAAGGTCGAGGGTTTTTTTGGGGGGTTGCAACCAAGGTAGCCTGCATGTTATGGCACTGTTTACGAGCAAGTGTGATGAAAAATAATTTGGGATGTGATACTCTGGGAAAAGTTTTTTGCTCAAACATTAGTGATCCCCAAAGTTCTAAGGAAAATTCTGAAATTTCAATTAGTGTTCGATCTTGGTTATGAGCAAAGCCGTAAGCAAAGGTAGTTATAATTTATGCTTTTAAAACACAAACACTAAACACTAGTTGAACGCGAGCTATTTCCAAACACCAATGTGATTCCTCGAACGAGCCCGATTTCAACTGTTTTGTTAATTTCTATGTAGGTACCTACTGCCATCAGCCAAATATGTGGTCTCATCCCAGCCTATATACGTCCCACTGCTGGGCACAGGCTTGCGCCATAGCTCCCACGCGGGCCCTGTGCGGATTGGGAACTTGACACGTACCATTGAATTGCTTCGCAGGTTTGTGCAGGTTTCCTCACGATGTTTTCCTTCACCGCAAAGCTCGTGGTAAATTTCAAATATAATTCCGCACATGAATTTCGAAAAACACAGAGGTGCGAGCCGGGGTTCGAACCCACGACCCTCTGCTTGAGAGGCGATAGGTCAATCCACTAGGCCACCACGGCTTCATTATTTCAATATATTATTATGTGGTCTACCACATAATAATATATTTTGCTGTATATGTGTGTCTTCTGTGTAAGTGAATAAATGTCTTCTTTCTTTCTTTCTTTTACCGCCCTAAAACTGATAATCGTTTGCATGTCATAAAACAATAATGCCAATAGACGTGTCTGTCTACTTTAAAGTTCGACTTTAGCGACATATTCTATTCATTTGATAGGAACTTGTTTAAAAATTGGTAGACCACTTATTTGGCTGATGGTACAACACAGAGTTATTAATAAGCTAATAATACTGTGTGAGACGTGTACATGGCTGAAAAGCTGTAAATTTATTTTCCCACGTCAAGTAAAGAAGTTGATTATTTTAAAGATGGGTTATTTCAGAGATGGTGTTTTGAAAATATATAGTAAAATTTAGCTCGTGTAATAATTAAAGCAAAGCTAAAAAAAGCAAAGCTAGTGTAACCAAAGGCAAAGGTAATCTGTCATTAATGTAAATAAAGTGACAGTACTTACAATAATCGCGCAACTTGCAATGATCGCGGGATCGCGGTGGATGCGAAAAGCACAAGACCGGTCTGAGTGGAGAGCCTTGGGGGAGGCCTATGTCCAGCAGTGGACGTCTTTCGGCTGACATGATGATGATGATGATGATGACTTACAATAATCTGGTAGTCACATCCTTGTAGCCCGGCCAGGATAGTCACAGCAGGACGGAACTCTTCAACGGTTAATGGCATCGACTTGAAATTTGGTATGCAAATTTAGTTTGGGTGACAATGAAAGTACAGTCAACAAAAAGTACAGTCAGCAAAAAAAAGCATGTAGTAAAACTATTTTTTTTTACCAAAAACTTATTTTTTTTGCATAAAGGATGCTTGGAAGAAGTATTAACCAAACATGACTCGTAGATTGACTGTTTACCTTGTCATTTCCTCCTGTTTATCCCTCCTTGTCTAACCTGTAATTGCACTTATCGTATCTACTAAATCGTAGCCCACTGGAACCTTTTCACATAAAAAATCATAGTGACTTAGCATTGTTTTTAAAGGGAATTTATTATTAAACTTACTGTGAGAACGTTCTACGATAGGTTAGGAATCACATTGTTGGATAGTGCGTTTTATACATTGAAGTATTTTAAAATAACTAAGTATATTAAATAAAGTTGAAGTGAAAACTTTTTACATGAGTGACAGGGATGGACGTTCGATGTTCCCTCTCTCCTGTAGGTCACGCAGGCGCCGCTTCGCGCCATTTTCTTGGGGTGGGGAGACCAACGATGGGGAGGTTACCCCAGAGTGGGGAGAATTTGTATAAAGTTTGGAGGAGTATTTAGGATGTTTCCGGTGTATAACGAGTTTATTCAGTTTTATTGCTTAAATAGCAATAAACAATAATATTGCTTACTGTAGTTATTTACTTTTAGGTATGTAAGTGATCTTTAAAGATAAAAACGTTTAAGATAATTTAACTTTAAGTATGATTTTTTAATTAAAATTAGGTATATGAAAACTCAGTAGTAGTCGTTTCAGTAGGTAATGTAAGTTAGGTATTTTATTTACGTAATACAATTCGACTTTTTACTATCATCTATTTTAAAAAAACTTTTAGATGCCTATAACAGTGTTAAGATACTCCCAAAATGAAAGCATTGCGTATTTTAATTAATTTATCATTCGATTAAGAATTTATTTCAATTACGGCTTCTGAATATTGAAAATATCAGTCCACTTACAATTTCAAAAAATACATTTAACATTTTTAACTTCGTTACTGAAGTGATTGAGATTCGAAAGCATTATAAGTTATCTTTATTCTCTACAAGTTATCTTTAAACTTTTTTTACTCTTTATTACTCTACTCGATATTATGACACTTCTTATAACTTATTCAAATATATATTCTATTTCTACTTAATCTATTCAAAGTGCTGCTAAGTTATCATCAAAGTTCTGCTGACAAAACTAACAATAGTAGAGTAATTAATGAAAGTTAAAAAATCAAAGTTAGTAAATCAATGAACACCCAACAGAACTATAGACGTAATACTCATCTTCAATCACTTTCGGTTTAAAGTCACTCAAACCGTGAATAACTAGCATGTATTTCCTCATCTGAAACTCCCCGAAAATAATATCCCATCTGGTGGTGGGGTAATCTCCCCGTCACCCTGGCAACCTGCTCATCCCGAGTGTTCTCTTAGTCAGTAGTACAAGCGCCGTACCTCGCCGGGCCAGACGCGCGCTCGCTCTCGATCTACCGTGAAAATGTGCCGATAGTGACCAGTGAAAAGTGCAGTGCATTGTGGAAAGTGAC
This sequence comes from Choristoneura fumiferana, assembly GCF_025370935.1. Taxonomy (NCBI): domain Eukaryota; kingdom Metazoa; phylum Arthropoda; class Insecta; order Lepidoptera; family Tortricidae; genus Choristoneura; species Choristoneura fumiferana. The sequence goes on along the minus strand of NC_133496.1, from coordinate 555,446 downwards.
AGGCCAGTTACACCGCGTAAGTATTGCTACTATTAAGTGCACGTGTCCTTAATAAGATTGGTCCTTCGAATTTTTTCGCGCGTACAGAGGTCGGAATGTGAACAACAACATTTCCATTTGGGAAAGTGTTTTTGTATAAATGGATATATTATTCGGTAGGTGTAAACAATGTTTTAGTTGTGCAATGGTTTCCGGGCATTAGTATTGCGGTCAGGTTTTAGATTTGCAAGGTTTAGAGAATACGTGGAAAAAGAATATTATTGTACTCTACTAATTAGTATTTTAGTACTTTAATGCTATATCTTGGAAATTTGTGGTGTGTATATTCTAGTAATTTTCAACTTATAGAAATCTGCGTGTTCCTAATTAAAGAAAGTAAGTATGTTCGTACAATTTATCTTGGCATTCTTCATTAACATGTTAATCACAAATTAATCATTATATTAAATATTATCCTGAACTACACAATATAAAAAAGTTTAAAAATTTTGCTGGTAGAATAATAATAGTCAATTAACTGCCTATAAATTGATAGATGGTATAATAATATAAACTGTTAGTAATACTAACTATGTAAATATGATGTAAATATACCGCACACTTGGTGTACAATATTTATAGTTACTAAGACAAAAGCGTCTTGAATTACTTTCAATGAATTTTAACTTAAGTAGGAAAATTCATTTGGTGAAGCTTTTTATATTATTTACTTATTTTGACACAAATAAACACTTAATTGAAATATAAGATTGAAAAAAGCTGGAAATACCAGAGGAATGGAATATAGGTCAAATTTTGCCGCCTACGTCATGCTACGTTAGGGCTAGGACAGAAAGACAGACTGTATTTTATTAGTAGTAAAACTTTTGTGCAGATACAACTAAAGCGATAAAAACAAACTTTATTACTTTCTCAATAAATATACAAGGATCTGTTTAAAAATAGCCGAAGTTTTTCTTCTTAAAATGTGCCAAATTCCTCGAAAGAGGAAGGAATATGTGGGAAATATTTTAAGGATGTTTTGTCAGATTATTTTTTCGATGTATCTGGTTGTATGTATTCAATGCTTAATATGTATTCAATGTTATATATATGAATGTATAATAAATAAGTAAATGCAAAGTTATTACAAAAAAGTTTTATTAGTTCCCTCGACTCGATGTTCCGATCAATGGCAATTGCTTTTGTTGGCGAAAAACTTATTTTTTTTAGTCCATACAATGTTTATTTTGTTAAGGAATTTTTAATTTATATCGGAGTAAACGATAGACAAAGGTTTTTTCGAAATTGATACTTGATTTAAAAACAATAGACAATACGGTACGTAGTAAAGCATGCGACACACATCATGTGTTTCATACACATGAAATAAAAAATCAAGTTGCATCTATCTACTTACCGCTGTATCGACGGGTTTAATATCAACATCATTTATTATCTACTAATTCATCGACGGTTTAATAGAACATATTATTATTATAATTCAACTAAAAACTATATATTTAATATTACTTATTTTAGTAAATTATACGCTCCCATTTCTCTATATTTTTACCTGAAAATTCCTTTTTCTTATTTTCAATTCGATGTTATTTTCAACGGTAACCTTTTTATATTACAATAAAAATTGCGGAAACAAGCCACTCCGTGTTTGCTGCGACAAGACGTTTTTTTATAAAACATGTAACATTAAATTTTCATGTTGAAAATTGTGTCTCAATTTATTATTCGTCGTACACGGGGTGAATTGATGTTCGCCTTTGTTTGTTTTGAGACTTAATGATTGTGTCAAATTTATCAATATTTAGTTTCGTTGAAACCTTTTCTTGGATGAAATAAGCTTGGTGGTTACCAAGCTTTCTTGATTTTTAATGGATCAAAACATTATGCTATTTTATTTAAATCATGCAAGTAGAACAAATGTAAGCCGAAAATTAAAAAAGCGGCTGAACCGATTTTTATCAATATGTACCTAAAATATAGCAGTTAAGAAACATTATAGCAAGGAAACTTGCTTTCACTTAAAAAAAACGCAGCAATTCGATCCATCGTTTAAAAGTTATGATGTCACATATAGATATACAGACAGACAACATTCTTCTCGGCAATGATGGTCTTTCCAAAATCGCTGGTTGTATAATATTGAGAATAATCGTTTCGATTTTTAATTTGAGCACAATCATTAAATAGCATTTTTCACATAAGTTTTTGTCTTGAACGGGGCCCAATCCGATACCTCAAGCTTCTTTCAGGTTTTGTAAATCCTAGGCTAGCGGGTCATCAAAGAAGTATTCAACAATCATCTGTCTGCTAATTGAAGTGAATCTCCGAGATTTTATTAATTTCTTTCTAGGTCGCTCTGATTTATAGGTTCCCTTGAGTTTACAAATCCTTTGATGTGTTTCTTGCTTTCGTATGTTAAAGGACGAATTACGAATATTACGGCGAATTAGACGCAATTGTATATCAAATAATTTCACTATCTTTTTGTCACCCGCTGCTTCGCTCACCTAAACCTTACATAAGTAGAAAGAAAAACCCGTGTGGTGTCGGGTTAGAATAACACCTCTCCATTTCTTCCGTGGATGTCGTAAGAGGCGACAGAGGATATAGGTTAAGGTATACCGTAGCCGACAGCCTAACGACCTGTCACTATTGTACCGTTTTTGTCAAACTTAAAATTGCTAAAAGTGGCTCCGAAGCGGTAAAGTTTCGTGTGCTCTGCCGTGCTCCGTGTAAAGTTGAATAGAAATTTCGGTTTCATGGGAATTCTACAAAATTTACGAATAACGTTTTAATTTACGATTTTTTTTCGATCAGGCAATATATTGCGTTAAATATTTGACACGAGAGAAGCGGATTATGACAGCTGTCACGTCAGCAACTGCAACGTTTAGAATAAAAACAAAGTAGTGATCATACAGTGATACTTTGGACACTTAGGGGCACTTGCAGGCTTCTTAATCTAGGTTTAAGAGGTCTTAAGTCCTGTCACATCCATACAAGAACTGTCAGTTTAAGCCTTAAATCGAGATTTAAAAAAGCCTACAAGACGTCCTAAGTAATTATAGAAAAAAATGACCTTTTTTTAATAAAACGTACGAATGTTTTTTTTAGGGTTTATACTAACTACGCCGTGGCCGCCGAAGCCGTGGTGGCCGAGTGGTTTGACCTATCGCCTCTCAAGCAGAGGGTCGTGGGTTCAAACCCCGGCTCGCACCTCTGAGTTTTTCGAAATTCATGTGCGGAATTACATTTTGAAATTTACCACGAGCTTTGCGGTGAAGGAAAACATCGTGAGGAAACCTGCACAAACCTGCGAAGCAATTCAATGGTGCGTGTGAAGTTCCCAATCCGCACTGGGCCCGCGTGGGAACTACGGCCCAAGCCCTCTTGTTCTGAGAGGAGGCCTGTGCCCAGCAGTGGGACGTATATAGGCTGGGATGATGATGATGATGATACTAACTACGTAATATATCCTTATAGTTTGTGGTAATAATAAAAACACATGGTGTACACTTTGTAAGGAAAGTGACCCTTTAATTTTGGTGTCAGTATGGTAATAATAATAATAATTTATTCGCTGTATGTGGGACGTCGTACGTTTGCTTTTAAGAAAATTATTTAAAATATAAAAATCTCCAAAATAATCTAGGCTCTTTAAATACAAAATACTCAAGCATTTATTTAAAACGAAAACTTTACTAAAGCACCGAATTCATAAACCGAATAATTGAGGTGTTATTAATATTAAAGTTTTTATTGAAACGGCTGGAAAATATTAAAATGAAACTTTACTTTTTCAAGGGAAGTTGTTTGCAAATAAAATGAGTAAGAAGACAGACTTTTTGATCCACATTATAATAAATTCAGTTCATAAAATTACTCCAGTAAAAATAATCTCAAACTTAAATTTACCATTTCATAATTTATAGAATAAGTAAGACTTTGCAAATTTTCAAGCATGACTTTCGGTTCTTTTTTTGTAAAATTTCCGAGTTTTTGCGGCATGATATTTCTCTTTTTTCATTTATTACCTTGTTCGCAGCTTCCAAATAGATGAACATTAATCTTTGGAAAAGTTTTGCATGTTTTTACGGTACTGTACCTCAAAAGGAAAAAGTTTCAGTTAAAAATTCAATTTTTAAAGCAAGCTTTTATTGCTGACTGTCCTTTTTAATGACAGTACCTGCATTGCTATCCAATCTACATTTCTGTACCAAATTTCGACTCGATGTAACCTTTGAGAAGTTCCGTCCTGCGGAGACGTTCCTGGCTGGGCTATCAGAATTTTACTAGCAAATTATGTAATGCATTTTCTCACGTATAAGTATGCCAAATATCACGTCAATCCAACCACTGAAAGTGGGTCAAAATGAACTTGCAAGATTTGACCCAAAAACAAACAGGGTAAACTAAGTATGTAAGTAGAAGCTTGTTATAAATAATAATTTATTTTGGTTAAAAATTTCATTTTTAATACAAGATTTTTTGATGACCTTACTTTTTGTTGAGTGTACTTGCATTTTCATCCAACATACCTACATATGTGTACCGAAATTCAAGTCAATCAGACCACTGGAAATGGGTCCAAATGAACTGCAAGGTTTGACCCAACAACAGCAAACAAGCAACAAGCCAAGTTAAATTCTTTCTTTACATTTTAACCCTATTAACTGATGTTGTTAAGCACCCAGAAAATTTTGGGACACACGACGAAAGAGCATGTAGACAGAAACACTCGTAGAAAAGATTTCTAGAAGTAGTTCCGCATAGTACTATAAACCAAACAGTAAAATTGTACAATAGCCTTCCCACTGTCTTAAAGTCCATAAATTGTGTTAAATTGTTTAAAAGACGACTCAGGGTTTATTTGTTAAGTAATTGTTTTTATGATGTAAATGATTTTATTAACGATAGTTTAAAATTATTTCTAAGAAATATGTACTCGTACCTACCTATCGCTCTACCACTCTCTCAATTGTTGTTTTTGTTTATATATGCTTATTAGATTTAGATTTAAAAAGAGGCTATATTTAATAGTTTTTAATATCCAACAAAATGTTAATTGTTATGGGGAATAAATTGAATTTAATTAAATTAAAGCTTGTAAAAATGTATAAAACTTGTCAGACCCAGTGGCTTAGTCGAGCGAAGCCGCAGGCTAAATTGGTATAATCGTGTGTACGCCGTAATATTCGTAATTACTCCTTTAATATACGGAAGTAAGAAAGACATCAAAGGCTTTGCGACCTCAAGCGAGCGTATAAAGTAAAGCGCCTAGAAAGAAATCAAATAATGCTTCTGGCCATGCATTTGGAGGAAAACAAATTGCAGCTGTAATTTATTATTTTTAATAATAATAGATCAGATTAGATTATTTATTCATTCAGTATTAAATTACATCAAAATTTGTACATGTCAAAGTTACAGTTATACTGAAGTTGTTAAGAATACGCAAAATATTATATTAGAAAACAATTAAATGTCACAAAATGTTAAAATTGAATAAAATAATAAAGAAGCAATAAAACAATTACAATTCGAAACAGCTTCTTCACTCGGGATCATCATAGTTGTGCGTATAAAAAATATAAATAACAATAATAATGTCACTACCGATCGTCCAATAAAAATTCATAAAATAATTTGAAGAATAAAAATGTCAAGTAAAAACTGAAAATAAGAATCAATATTGAAAGTAGTCAGATTTGTTATTCTATTATGAATTATTATAATTTTATTATTAATAATTATAATTACACGTAGAAGTTTTAGGCTGCGTTTCCACCAGAGAAGTGCGAGGATGTGTTGTGAGGAATGTGCCAAACGTTACGTTGCGAAAAGGCAGTACTCGGTCATGAACCAATAGAAACGCTTCATTTACCCTTTCATCGCAAAGCACATTTTCTAGTGGAAACAGCTGAGCGGAGCGAGGCTATATACTCGTATCTATTGGTCCATGAAAACACATTCCTTGCACCACATCCTTGCACATCTCTGATGGAAACGGAGACTAAATACACTAATTAGTACGAGAGTATGTATGTATGTAATGTAAACTCTTTATTGTACTATCAGCCAAATAAGTGGTCTATCAATTTTTAAACAAGTTCCTATCAAATGAATATGTCGCTAAAGTCGAACTTTCAAGTTGACAGACACGTCTATTGGCATTATTGTTTTATGACATGCAAACGATTATCAACTTAAGGGTGGTAGACCACATATTTGGCTGATGGTACAAAAGAAAAGAAACAAAACACAATTGACAAACTTTGAGATACTTGTAAAAAGGCGGACTTATCTCTTTAAGGGATCTCTACCCTATATCTACTCTACTATAGGGATGAGAGGAGTAACCAGTTAGGGTCCGACAAAGAACTTAAAAGTCAAAAATAGTGCGAGTGTGTAGTGAGAGTGCATGTACTTGATGCTTTCCTCACAATCGTCTCATCATCGGCCTATCTTTAGTCCACTGCTGGACATAGGCCTCTCTAATTGCACGCCACTGAGCACGAACCTCGGCCACTCTCATCCAGTTCTTGCCAGCCATCATGCGTAATATCGATCTATATACATCCTAATGCAGAACACAAGAATCCTCTCAGAATGAGGACTTGCCGTAGTTCCCACATGGTGCCAGTGCAGATTGGAAACTCCACACGCACTATTGAACTTCTTCACAGGTGTTTGACTTAAATAAACTAAGAATTAAATATTGGATGTAGAATAAAGTTTGTATGTATCTCATCTTTCTTTCTCTCCCCTCTCTCTCTTCTTCTCTCTAGTCTTTCACTAGGACCAAAGAAAATATATACATACGCTCGAAATACAACCCTCCTTCGGGTGAAAGGGTAAAAAAACGCCGCTTCTAAAAAATCTTAGTAAAACCGTGTTTGATTGAGCTCCAAGATTTTGCAGACTGCAGCTCAACCTCTAGCAACCTCAGGGTATGCAATAAAAGTGCAATTAACTTTACTACCCGTCTCCAACGACAGTTAAGTTTTAACTGCCAATCGTGCGCAAAGAAAACTTGAACGGTTCTAATCTACTACCGGAAAAATTGCAAGTGGTTTTTAACTTGATTAACTTACTATAGTCCTTGCTATGGATACTGTACCCAAAGTAAGGACTTTAGACCTACTTTCGATATTTTGACGCATATCTGATCTAAATATCTGACACGACTCTTGTTCTAGGTCTGATACGACGTGTCAGATATTTTTGCACGCGTCACTGTGGCAGATACTATTGCAGGTGACTCAGCAGTGTGGAGTGCAACAACTAGATTCCCATCGGGTTGCCTAAATTTTATTAACGTGACGTCAGGAATGAAAACTTTGGTAAAATAACAATAGTAAATAGTTCAAAAATTACTAAAGTAAACGGTTCAAATCACGATTATATGTAAGTCAAGAACGGTCCAACTAGTTTCGATCTTTTCGGAAGACCTTTTTCATAGGTTCTTTTTTTTTTCTTTCATAAGTTTCTTCTCTTCTTCTTCTCTTTTAAAATATGGCTTTTCTGGCCTAATTAATAGGACAATTTCGCCAGTGTCGAGGTAAACTACAGTATCTCTTATTTTCCTCTCTTCTCTATTTATGTTTTTACTGTGTGTTTGTTGTGTTGTGTTTTTCTTGTCAATAATGGTGAGTTTGTTTGTTTGAGTTTAAACTCTCTTTGAGAGGCACGTTGTACGGTGATTGTAGTTTTTGCAACTTGATAGTAAAATTCCAGAAACCACGTGGAGACCACTTGCGCATTAAAAAATGTTAGACACGAGAGCAATTTAGAATTTTGGGATCACTGTTCACTGTTAAGGTTAATCGCCGCATAAAACACTATCGAAATTATACTTCAACTAGCCAAAGAAACAGAACTAGCAAAATTAGATATTGTCTATATCCGACATCTTCGAATGCTACAAATCGAATCCATTATATAGTAATCTGTAAGTTGTACAATTTGTGGGTTCCCCCACTTCTATTCTCTCTCTGCTCCTCCCGGCAATCTTGAAAGAAAGAATCTTAAAATGAACCTCGTTGAGTTTCTTGCCGGATTCTTCTCAACAGAGGTTTTTCCGAACCGGTGGTAGATTTTTTTTGACGTTCATAAGTGCTTGTTATAGCCTAAATTGAATAAAGATATTTTGACTTTGACTTTTGACTTTTTATGCTGGACCATGGTCCAGCATAATACTGCCCGTGCGAACGGCGTCTCTTCACGTCGTAATTTGTGTCTCTAATTAATTTCTGCATTATCCTGCTAAGGAATCAAGAACCAGAGTATTCTTCTACCTTCACTACAGTCCACGCAACTCCCAACATTAGTTTTAAACTTGACTACCACGCTGTAGTTCCAGTAGCATGGCGGAGTGATCACGAGATTCCCACCGGCTTGCCTAAATTTTTTTACGTGACGTCAGTGATGAAAACTATGGAAAAATAAAAATAGTAAAAAAATAGTAAATACTTAAAAAAATAGTTAATTAAATGGTTTAACTCACGATCGTCGATGGTTTAATCTGTTTTAAAAAAATATATATACCTCGTTGAGTTTCTTGCCGGATTCTTCTCAGCAGAGGTTTTTCCGAACCGGTGGTAGATTTTTTTTGACATTCATAAGTGCTTTATAGCCTAAATTGAATAAAGATATTTTGACTTTGACTTTGACTTTGATTACAAATAACTAGCTGTTGCCCGCGATTTCGACTATGTAGAATTCGTTTATCGCTATCTCACGGGAACTATGCAGTTATCCGGGATAAAACTATCCTATGTCCTTCCCCGGGACTCGAACTATCTGTTTACTGAATTTAATCGAAATCGGTTCAGCGCTTTAGACGTGATTAAGTAACAAACATCCAAACATTCAAACCTCCAAACATCTTCACAAACTTTCACATAGGATTCATAGGATTTATTGAATCAGGCGTTACTTTGCGAAGGTCCATATCAATGAACTGCAACGATTATTTTTGCTCACCCGCGACCTTAAAGTTGAATACTTCCACGCGTTCCTGAGAAAAAGAGTCTTGACAAATAGACAGACACACCGACAGACCGATAACAAAGTGAACCGTAACACACAAGAGCAACAATGAAGTATAAAATAATACAAGCTTTGGATTTCAATGATCTATCGAAAAACTGCAGATCTATCCCAGCTAAGATGAAACTAGAACTATTCGTAAACCTCAATCTTGAACGTGACAGAACCTAGACCACTGATCCAGCCAATATCTAGGAGGGGAGGGGTGAGACTCCAGCAACAGGGTACAGGGTAGCCAGGGTAATCCTGCATTATCTCACTACCGTCTCCGGTGGGATTACACTGCGCTGTTACATTGTGTTTTGAAGACTAAACGGACTGTAGCTACTTAATTGAGATATGAACTTTGCGCATTTTTGAAAATGCCTGAAATGTGATATTTTCAATCAAATTCTCGCGACATCTCACGGGGAAGGGGTTCGAAAAATTTCCGCGTAAGCGTAATTTTTAGAGTTGTGGGTGGCGTAATTTTTTATACAAAAGTCTTATTTGTATGCAACGGATTTTCAGTCGCCGCGTGGCACGAACTAGACTTTTATATAAAACCGAATGCAGCAGAAATTACGCGACCGAAAATATTCGACTCGCAACTCAAAACATTACGCTCGTCTCATCATCATGATGTCAGCCGAAAGACGTCCACTACTGGACATAGGCCTCCCCCAAGGCTCTCCACTCAGACCGGTCGTGTGCTTTCCGCATCCACCAAGATCCCGCAATTTTAACCAGGTCGTCGCTCCGTCTTGTTGGAGGCCTACCGACAGCTCGACGCTCGTCTAGCTTCACCCTAAGTGTGCAGTGGATAACCACCCGTCTTTTCACCGGACGAAAGCAACACCTTTCCGAACACACTCATTACGGCACCGGGCCGGTTTCAAATTACCTTGCACCGGCACACCCGTGCCGGGTAAATGCGCAAATGATAGGCATTTACGAGTAGGTAATTAAGACTATTTCGGGACTTTCTTTTACACAGTACAATGACTCTTTATTGTACACCAAAAATAGTAAACGATACAGAAAACAGGTACACAGAGAGAAAATTTAATCTAGAGCCGTGGTGGCCGAGTGGTTTGACCTATGGCCTCTCAAGCAGAGGATCGTGGGTTCAAACCCCGTCTCGCACCTCTGAGTTTTTAGAAATTCATGTGCGGAATTACATTTGAAATTTACCACGAGCTTTACGGTGAAGGAAAACATCGTGAGGAAACCTGCACACAAACCTGCGAAGCAATTCAACGGTGTGTGTGAAGTTCCCAATCCGCACTGGGCCTGCGTGGGAACTACTGCACAAGCCCTCTTATTACGAGAGGAGGCCTGTGCCCTGCAGTGGGACTTATATAGGCTGGGATGATGATGAATAGGTAAGCAATAGACAAGTTTTACATGAAAGATGTTATTTGACTTGATGTCCCAGGTACGATCTCGGTCGGGGCATTTATTGGTATGAAATAAGTTTTTGGTAAAAATTTCATTTTTAATACAAAATTTATTTTGCTGACTGGATTTTTTGTTGACTGTACTTGTATTAATTGTCACCCAAAGGATGTCACTACCTACGATACCTACGATTATTGCATTGTCACGCAATTTACATAAGTATACCAAATTTAAAGTCAATCCAACCACTGGAAGTTGGTCGAATTTAACTTACAAGATTTGATTACAGACAGAGAACGGAACAGGTAAAACTAAATAATTAATATTATTATCTAGCCTGGATTGATATCCCACTGCTAACTAAACTAAACTAAATAAAACTAAACTCAATAAAACTTGTAAAACACGAATGTTTGTTCCTGTGTGAATGAGTCTTCAACGTTTAATATATGTAAGTACTTATATAATGATATCTATTTATAAGTGTTTAATAGAAGAAAGTTGCCTAGTAGAAGCTTTGCTTATTTTGGGACTAGTTCAATTGGTGTCAATATTCCCATGACATTATTTGTTTACTAGCTGTCCGCGACTCCGTCCACCTTGAAGTATGAAAAATAGTTTACATCCTATTTTCAGACACTTAGGGTACAGACTGTACACGTAACCTATAACGTACGTATTTCATAATTCTCTTAACTACGGGTAGTACATTTTTTTTAACTAGCATACAATTTCGTATTCACAAGAAATTTGAAAAGTCGACTGCTTCAAAGGGAAATAGATAGCGCCCGCCAGGAAGTTTCCTTCCTGGCGGTGACAGATTGATAATTGTTTTCTTGTAACTACGTGTAGTATTTTTTTTTAAATTAGCGTACAATTTAGTACATTTTTCGTCAAGTTTTTTGATGTGAGTTTGAATTCCATACGACACCATGTCACCGCTAAGAAGTATGACACTATACGACACCCATATGAAGGGTCCGTCCTATTGTAAAACCGGGCACAGCACGGATAGTGAGTATACTCATTCTAGTGCTATACATATACATATGCTGTATAGTGTAGCAGCGCCCGCGCTCGAGCCGAATGGCCAGATAGCCGCGTAAGCTGAGAGCGATCCCACAATTTGCTAGGGCGGCGCTCTTTGATAAAACTACAGCAGGCATGTTAACCGTGGTGACCTAGTGGTTTGACCTGTAGCCTCTCAAGCAGAGGATCATGGGTTGAAACCCCAGCTCGCACCTCTGAGCTTTTCGAAATTCATGTGCGAAATGACATTTCAAATTCTTCTTCTTCTCTTTTAAAATATGGCTTTTCTGTCCTAATTAATAGGATAATTTCGCCAGTGTTAAAGTAAACTCTCTTTGAGGACGTTGTACGGTGATTGTAGTTTTTGCAACTTGATAGTAAAATTCCAGAAACCACGTGGAAACTTGCGCATTAAAAAATGACAGACACGAGAGCATTATAGATTTTTGTGATCACTGTTCACTGTTAAGGTTAATCGCCGCATAAAACACTATTACAATTATACTTCAACTAGCCAAAGAAACAGAAATAGCAAAATTAGATATTGTCCACATCCGCCATGTTCGAATGCTACAAATCGAATCTACATTTCAAATTTATCACCGCCTAAGGGATCCGTTGATCGTTCACTTATTAACTCAAAAACTCGATGCGGACTCTCACAACGATTACATTGAACACTTAGTGGATCCGAGAGAATTACCTACATTATCAGATTTCTTAAAATTTTTGGAAGTAAAGTTTACCGCTTTGGAATCATCTCGCCGCAAACAAGATTTCGTTAAACCTGCTCAACAACAAAGTCAAGAAAAGAGATCAAACTTTTTAAGAACTTCATCATATGAGTATCAAAAACCTCAATACGAGCAACAATTCAAAGAGAATAGAAATTATCACACAGCTACCAGAAAAAATTATCAATCATTTCCTAACAAGCATTATCAAACCGCTGCAACTAATATCACTAAATGTTCGTTCTGCTATCTGGAACATGATTTATTCCGATGCCATAAATTCCTAGCTATGACACCGGAAACCAAACTTGCAACACTTACTTCCAATAACATATGTCAGAATTGCTTATACAAACATTACGGCAATCCATGTAAATCGGAGAAGCGATGTAAGCAATGTAACGGTGAACACAACACCGTTATACATGAAGCCTTTGTCGGCAAAATCAAAAGAGCCGCAAATGAACAAAGTCCCAGAAATAATACCGGCCACGTGTCTCAAGATGAAGAAACTGAAACTTTATTATCAACCGCCCAAATCAAAGTGAAAACCTCAAATGGATCCTATATCATACTACGGGCATTAATTGATCAAGGCTCCCAAATATCACTTATCACAGAAAATGCTGCTCAACAACTTGGATTGCAAAGACAGAGCTACAAGGGCTCAATCTTCGGAATCGGAACCAGAGAAAACAGCTGCAAGGGAGCTATTAATATCACGGCTAAGTCAATTTACAATGACTACTCGTTCAACACGAAAGCCTTTATCATGAACCGGCTTATCAATAACTTACCTAATCGATCATTCACGAAACCATCATGGTCCCATCTCGACGGCATTCAGCTGGCAGACCCTGAATTTTATATCAGTAGACCCATAGATATCTTACTAGGAGCCGATATCTATTCAAATATCATTTTAAACTCCATTATCAGAGAAAAAGAAAACTTGCCAATTGCGCAACAATCGCGCCTAGGATGGATATTATGCGGCAATATGAAATCTTATCGTTGTAATGTGGTTTTACACAACCTGGAAGATATCAACAGATTTTGGGCGACAGAGGATATTACGGAAACCTCGGACGACTTATCATCAGAAGATCAATACTGTATCAATCAATTTAAGACGGAAACTACACGCCGGGAAGACGGTCGCTACGTAGTCCGACTACCATTAAAACCAGAAATTGGGGAAAAATTGGGAGAATCCAAGCAGAAAGCAGTTGCACAATTTTTAAACCTTGAGAAAAAGTTTAGCAGAGACAAAAAATTATCACAAGATTATAAATCATTTATCAATGAATATAAAGAACACGGCCACATGCGACTGTGCGAGGGAAATACGACACCCAATAATTTCATACCGCATCATTGTGTGCGTCGCATTGAATCAACAACTACTCCATTACGTGTCGTATACAACGCGTCATCACCTACGTCATCGGGCTATAGTTTAAATGACATGATGTATCGTGGACCAAATCTACAATCAGATTTATTATCACTTATTTTAAAATGGAGACAATATAGAATTGCCTTCACAGCCGACATAGAAAAAATGTTTCGGCAAATTCTGTGCCATGAGCAAGATCAACTTTATCAAAAAATCATATGGCGAGACCATCCAAAACAGCTCTTGCGCGAGTACGCCTTGACCACTGTCACCTACGGTACAAAAGCAGCGCCATTCCTAGCCATGATGACGTTAAAGCAATTGGCTATAGACGAAGGCCACCTATATCCTGAAGCTGCCAAAGTACTGGAACAGGACTTTTATATGGACGACCTTCTGAGTGGCAGCCATAGCATAGAAGCAGGAAGAAAAATCCAAGAAAATCTTATCAGTCTACTTAAAAGAGGAGGCTTTAATCTTCGAAAATGGTCTTCCAATAACACTGAATTATTAGCAGGTGTGAATACAGAAAACAATCAACAATTTTTCGACTTTAAAAATCAAGAAACAAGGAAAACGTTGGGCCTACAGTGGAACCCAAAAGAAGATGTATTTATGTTTAAACTGAATTTAAATACACAGACACAGACTTCGAACCGAACTACAAAACGCTCACTTCTGTCAGACATATCAAAAGTATTTGACCCCTCGGTTGGCTGTGTCCAACGACTACAAAACTAAAACTGTTATTTCAATCTGTTTGGAAAGAGAACTTGGGTTGGGATGACCAAGTCCCGGAACACATCGAGAATGAATGGAGAAAAATCAAACATAATCTAAACGAAATTGACAACATTCAAGTGCCTAGATGGTTACAAAACAATGAAAATGATACAATAGAATTACACGCCTTTTGCGACGCTTCAGTAAATGCGTACGCCTGTGTAATCTACAGCAAAATCCAACAAGAAGGTCAAAGGATTGAAGATCACTTATCATTACCAGCGAAAATCACCATTATTGCAGCTAAATCAAAATTAGTACCCGAGAAGAAAGAAGTATCATTACCCCGACTCGAATTGCTTGGCGCTCTGCTTTTATCAAAACTGATTTATCAAGTTTTACAGTGTTTATCAAGCCACAATATCAAACTTTTTTGCTGGACAGACTCTACAGCTGTTCTGGGTTGGCTACAAGGCGACATCAATCGCTGGAAACCATTTGTATCAAATAGGGTGATGAAAATTCAAGAAGTTATATCACCGGAGTGCTGGCATTATGTAAAGTCAGCCGAAAACCCAGCAGATTGCGCAAGCCGAGGTATAACTGCAGCACAGTTAAAAAGAAAATAAGTTGTGGTGGCAGGGACCCACCTGGCTACCAACATATCAAGCAAAGCCGCAAGATACAATTTATATCACAGAACAAGATGTCAAACGATCGCATCAAACAAACGTCACAACTACAAGTAACAGTTGTGACGTAATCGACGATTTAATCAAGAAGCATAGTAATATAAACCGTATGACGCGAGTACTCGCATGGGTACTACGCGCGGTATCACGTGACAAACAAGCCGTGCATTATATCACCGTACCGGAAATGCGGCGAGCAAGAAATATATTAATAAGACATGTACAACATCAAACCTTTCAAAATGAGATAGAAAGCATCACTCGAGATGGACGAGTTAATTCCAAGAGCAATCTTTTAGCATTTAATCCATTTTTGGATAAAGATGGTCTTTTAAGGGTCAATGGCAGAATACGAAACGCTAATATTGATATAAATATGAAACACCCTCTTATCATTCCGCACAAGGGTCACATGACCGATCTACTGATCCAAAATGCCCATCTCATGACTCATCATGGAGGAGCACGATTAACGTTGCGACAGCTCAAATATCATTACTGGATTTTAGGAGGGAACAGAGCCGTTAAAAAACATATCAATCATTGTATCAAGTGCCGGCGGCATCAACCAATCAAACAAGAGCAAATCATGGGCGACTTACCCGAAGCGCGTTGTAATCCAACTCGACCATTTTACCACACCGCTGTCGACTATACAGGATTCATAGATATTAAAACTAACAAAGGAAGAGGCGTAAAAACAACGAAAGGCTATGTCGCTGTTTTTGTGTGTATGGTCACAAAAGCCGTACACTTAGAGCTAGTATCAGATCTCAGTAGCTCAGCATTCCTAGCAGCTCTTCGGCGATTATCAGCTCGCCGCGGCACCCCGCGTCACATGTATAGTGACAACGGAACTAACTTCGTCGGAGCCAATAAGCGACTTACTGAAGAGTTCATAGATTTGAAGAGAACCTTAGACATCGCGTTCTTCACGGCAATAACAGAAATGGAGATAGAATGGCACTTTAACGCCCCAGCCTGGCCAAACGCTAATGGTTTGGCAGAAGCCGCAGTGAAGAGCCTAAAACATCACCTTCGCAGAGTCATCGGCCATCAAAAGCTCACCTACGAAGAATTTTCTACACTTCTAACACAATTAGAGGCATGTCTGAATGCTAGACCATTGTGCGCTATCACTGAAGATCCAAACGATCTGGACTTTTTAACACCGTCTCACTTTTTATCAAGCGGGCCGTATCTCACAATCTATGAAACTGAAAAGGATGAACGAACAAGGTGGCAACTAATTCAAAAAATTCTATCAGACACATGGAAGAGGTGGAAATCAGAGTACCTGTGTCAACTATCAAAAAGATGCAAGTGGCAGCAGCCCCGAGAAAATATTAAAATCGGAGACGTAGTCATAATCCATGACGCCAACTTACCGGCAGGCAAGTGGGCTTTAGGAAGAGTCATAGAAGTTCACCCTGGAAGAGATGGCTA
This sequence comes from Choristoneura fumiferana, assembly GCF_025370935.1. NCBI lineage: Eukaryota > Metazoa > Arthropoda > Insecta > Lepidoptera > Tortricidae > Choristoneura > Choristoneura fumiferana. The sequence goes on along the minus strand of NC_133496.1, from coordinate 538,989 downwards.
CGTGAGAGTAGTATCAATTAAAACAAAAAACGGTATCATGAAACGACCGATCATAAAGGTATCAAAATTGCCAGTTGATACGGAAACTAATATCAAAACAAAATCGAAGACGGAGCCGGAGCTAGTAAAGGCGAAACAAAAGCAAACGAAAAGCAAAATATCATGCAACTTCCTTATGCTGGCGCTACTATTTTTCGTCACTCTAATATCATCGGCGCAGGCTGAACACAGTTTAATGAACATAAATACACAGCAAGGTATTTATTTTGATAAAATATCAAATATGCATCTTATACGCGACGAATGGAAGTTAATCGTGTACTACGATATGGGACCGTACTGGCAAGGACAACAATTTCTTCAAAAATATCTCCACACCCTAGAAAACATGTGTTCAAAGACAACAATACAATCTCAATGCGACTCGGTTCTTATCCAGCTACGTCACAGCTTCGCGGAACTCGAGTACTACAACAGCTTAATGCTCGGTCAGCAGGTCACACGCTCGACGACTCGACTACGTAGAGGTCTTATCAACGGAGTCGGATATATAGCCAACTCATTATTTGGAATGCTGGATGAACACTTCGCGGAACAATATACAAAGGATATCAATTTAATCAGGGATAATCAAAAACATCTTGCATTACTATGGAAAAATCAAACGTCGGTCATAGAGGCCGAATATAATTTATTAAAAAGAGTAGAAGACGTCATGAATAAACAACACAAAGCTCTTAATCAGCATGTTATCAGTTTAGAAAGAGCCTCCAATGTTTTAAAACAAGAAGTCACCGACATCCAACACAGCAGCGAATTTATGTTAGCCTCAATAATCGCCAACACCATGTTGATAAATCTGAAAAACATTCAGGAGACATTATTGGAACAAATAACCAATGTTCATCACGGACAATTTAATATTCACCTGTTAACGCCAACTCAACTAAGAGACGAGTTAAACATTATATCCGGACAACTATCAAAGGAGTTAGCCGTTCCAATAGACAACATACAAACAGACCTGCAACATATTTATCATCTACTGAAAGTTCAGACAAGAATGACGCCACAATATCTTATTTTCGAAATAAGAATCCCGCTCACCAGTCGAGACGCTTTCGAAATCTACAAACTCATTGTCGTACCAAGACAAGTAAAAGAAAATATGATCAGTATACTACCCATATCAGAGCACATAGCAATTAACCTACAAAAAGATTCTTTCATTCCGCTATCAGAAAAGGAGATGGAAGGTTGTATGCTGCAGGGTACAGATACACACTTATGTCCCCTACAAAAACCAATCTACCACATGGAAGCTGATGACAGCTTATGTATCAAGGATGAGAAAACCGATAAATGCAAAACTAGCAATGTAACATGTACAGACGAATGGGAACAGCTGAAGAAACAAAACACTTATTTATACTTCATTTGCGATCAACGAACGATTAGAATCATATGTGAGAGTCGAATTACTGCTGAGCACATAAGCGGACCCGGCATTATCACTCTGAGCGCCGGCTGCATCATCAAGGACGAAGCGTTTACGATATTTGCACACAAACAACAGTCGAACACTTTGAACGCCCGTCCAGAATTTATCAAAACAGAAGTCCCATCTATAAATAATATTATCAATTTATCAATACCCATAGATAAAGAAATAATGTCCAGCAATGAAGACGAATTACAAAGGCAAAACTTAAATATAGAAAAACAAATTGGAGAAATAAAGGCCAATGAGGTTAAAGGTGTCCTGGCAGACCGAATGACATCCCACGACGTTCATCAGTTTGTGATTTTATATATCTTATTAGGCGCCGCGATACTTGCTATAATAATTTACGTATGGCGCCGCTTACGTCGTCGCTGCTCCGCGCAGCTTCCCCCTATGCTGCAAAACGACCTATCAAAGGAAATCAGCATGCATTATTTACCAAGAAACGAAAGAACCGAAGCCAATCGACTGGGACACGGACAAGAGAGCGACGCACGTCATTCCGCTCCTACGGAAATTCATCAATCAAGCACACGCAACAGGGCAACATCACCAATTATCGGCGGCCGATTTTCACTCGAATGAATTAGTTTAAAGTTTAGATCACTAAAATTTATAAATTTTAATACTTTTTTTATACATAAGGATTATCGTCATCTTTCTTCATCTTGCCCGCGGGAGCATGTACGGTCTATGTAAACCGCACATTCCTTTTGTCAGCATTTCACGTAGTATTGTGTAATTTTATTATATTATTAGCATTTGCGTCAGTGCACATTTATCCGCCACGGTGTGCATCGGTGTATCAATTGTAATCAATTATCAAATAAATCATTAATTCAGTAATCTGCCATATATCAATTCAACTATCATCCAAGACTCGTTCGAGACTACATTGTCCCGTACACTAACACTGACAGGTGACAGATGACACTACGTTTTTTTTTAAATAATTGAGACGGGCAAAGATAAACGTAGCTTTTAACGCCATGGCACTATGTTTTTAGCTATAATTTCGGTAACTTATAAATAGGATAAAAAATGAACAACCCAACTAAAACCAAAATCTTACAAATAGATGTCTTAATTAGTCTATTTTACGACAAAAAATATAAAAATAAACTTTTTTTTTTAAATCAATGCCAATTGTTTTTCTTTTTTTCCATTGTTAAATTCTGGCCTGCTGTGTTGCGTACACTGGTCGCCCGTCCCTAAGTAGGTCATTCCCGTTAATTGTACTTAAGGGATGTAGTGTCTGAGGGTTATTTTTACAGTAGAATGTCGCTTAAATCCACCCCGGGTATATCCACCTTTACAATAACATTGTTTTTTCTATTCCATTAGCTCCTCGAGATAGTTAACCCATGTGAACCAGGAAAATAATTAGGTACAGCCCGAAAATGTTTGCAAAGGATCTTCGTTGACTACTCTTCGTTAAATATCGTATATGGACGATTATGTTGCTCTGAGGTTGAACTCTGGTTGAGTTCAAAACGCATCAGCGTAGTGTGGTGGTAGTTATAGGTGGATTTGTGTGATTTGTGTGTGTTCTTACAGTAAGGAGGTGGAGGAGCTGCGTGAATAAATATTTTTTACATAGACGTAGCTTTCGTAAGTAAGCAATAGTAGATTGAATAACAAGAGCATAAAACAAGTCATTTTACCCGAGAAGCCACCCGAGCTTTATATTTTCTATGAGTGTAGGTAAATTATTTCCGCCGCCCCATGTACCTTTCTAAAATAGTAATTTTCTCGTCCTCTGGAATCTGCCGCCCCTAGGACGCTGCCGCTCCCAGGCCTCGTCCTATACGGCCTATTGACAAATCCTGGCACCGACATAGCCAAGCAAATTAGCTCATTGAAGTGGCAATGGACAGGCCATATAGTACAGAGAAAAGACGGCCGTTACGAACGAAAAGTTCTCGAATGCAGACCGCGGATTAGCAAGTGCATCTTAGGACATCAACCAACGAGATAGACGGATGATCTGGTTAAAGCCCAGTGGGAGGCCTATATCCAACAGTGGACGTCCTATAGTCAATATGATGATAATGATGATACTTTTGATCTAGGAGTGCGAATATTGTAATCGATTTTCCTTTCGATTCTGAACAAACATAACTTGTATATTACTATGTAAATAATAATATTATCATAATATCAGTCAAAGCAATTGAAGCAATACCTACCGAAGATTATCCAAATAAGACTGGGTAGATACCTAAAGTATAGGTATATTCGATTTACAAACACAACATTGTAAACTGCTGTAAGTTGCCCAAAGCCAGCGGAGTTGCAAAGTCGAGAGTCAACAGTTGGTCTAGACTAATATTTAGCCATTATGAGGCGTCAGACATTTGTTGTAAAAGGTCATTGTCCCTCACATAACTGCGAAACAGTAATAGGAAAAGAAATGTCATGTAAGGTGAAAACGCGACGCGACTGTATGGCTAAGAGACCATAATATGACAATACAATACCTACTTATAAACACACATCCACATTTGTAATTGCATTCAATAATAAAATTATTCAAATTTACCACGAGCTTTGCGGTGAAGGAAAACATCGTGAGGAAACCTGCACAAATCTGCGAAGCAATTCAATGGTGTGTGTGAAGTTCCCAATCCGCACTGGGCCGCGTGGGAACTATGGCCCAAGCCCTCTTGTGAGAGGAGGCCTGTGCCCAGCAGTGGGACGTATATAGGCTGGGGATGAATAAAATTATTGTTCTATACATTTTTGAATCGCGAATATTAGAATCGATCAAAATCGATTCAAGCCTAGATTGTTTATGAATTAATAAAAATTTAACTGTCACTGTCATTCATTTCTTGAAACGGAGGTTTTATGCCTACAAACCAGAACCACTAACGTGAAAATGAAGGCCTATATCTGTACATACTGTAGAAATCTTATGTATGCATGTAGATAAAATTATGTGGGTATGCGACAGTACATAATTAGGCATTAAATCAATCGTTAGATGGTATTATAAAACTCGCTATCGCTCGTTTTGTAAAACCACACTCGTGTTTTAATGCCTCTCATTATGTATCAGTCACATAAATAACTATTAAGTATAGATACTCGTAAGTATCACTTTTATTTTTATTTCTTTTTGTAATAGCGTACCTATTTGTTAGTTTTTTTGTAAATATGATTAATTTCAAATTAAATTTAATTAAACCAAACAAAAAAAATTTAAAAGCGAATAAAAAAATCGCAACCTTTAGTACCCGAAAAGATTATCTGACCGTTAAGGGCTAAGCCTGAACTTGGAAATTCCATGAATTTGTCACTTAATTATAAACTAGAATATCAAATTTGTTATGGACCTTTTATCTTATTAAGATGATATTACGCGATGCTATGGGTCCGTGAAACAAAAGGGGATCTAATTTTAGTTTATGCTTTACTAGCTTTTACGTGCGGGTTCGCTTGTGTTACCATTAGATTTGGCGTTCGAATTGAAATTCAGGGAATTTGCAAAAATTTCAGCGGGGTTTCGCAAAAACCATATCTACCACCATAGGTATCATTTCTTGTAATGCCGGCCACGCATCAGCAATCCTGATGGTGCTGCGAATGTTTATGGGCGACGGCAATCGGCAATCGGCAATCACTTAAAATCAGGTGAACCGTCTGCTCGTTTGTCTGCTATTACATAAAACAATGTATGTTCATCATTAATTATGTATTTATGTATGAGTCACTATGTTACTCGAATTAATTTAAGTGAAAGTGTTAAGAGTCTCTTGAGATGTTGGTGGAGACTCTTCGCTATTAGACCGTTTGCCGAAACGACTATCGGGACAATGATCGTCGAGTCAACATCCCACATAGCAGTCACCTCGTGAGCCAAGTCAAGGTACTTGCTGAGTTTGTCCTTCTCGGCTTTCACGAGGTTCTCGTCATGTGGGATGGTGATGTCGACGAGCACTGCCTGGCGGTTTGATCGATCTGTCAGCACGATATCAGGTTTATTGGCTACAATAGTCCTGTCCGTGATGACAGATCGATCCCAATAGAGCGTGGCACGACCATTTTCGAGAACTGGCGCAGGGACATACCTATAATACGGCACCTCAGAGCCTACAAGGCCGTATCGAAGAGCAAGTTGCTGGTGGATAATCCTGGCTATTAAGTTATGCCTGTGCAAATACTCACCGTTAGCAAGATGAGAACAACCGGAGATAATATGCCTGAGTGACTCCCCAGGACGGCGGCATGCCCGACGAATGTCGACCGTACCGTTCTTCAGGATATACCTCCGGTAGTTGTTCGTCATGATAACTTCGTCAGCAATTGCACACACAAAACCCTCGGCTTCCCCAAAGAGGTCCCCGAAACGTAGCCAGGTCACCGACGCGAGAAGGTCTACATCAGGCCCTGTTAGGGCCTTGTAAAACCGCCTGTGTAGCTCCTTGCTCTTCCATACATTCTTGCGATCTTCCGTGCTCATTACCATAGAATTATTATTATTTATTATTAAGTAGAGCAAGTATATATAAGTTTTTTATTTTATACTTTTTTCCCACCCTTGGGGTATTTTTTTCCAAATTCATACAATACCTACCTACTTCAAGGTATGCCCTATCCAATAAAAAAAGAATTATCAAACTAGTACTAAGTACTGTAAAAAGTTAATTATGCCTGCCTAATCTAAATTTATATGCAAACACGAACAGCGCCTCTAGCGGAATGTTTGCGATGTTCGTGTTTCCATACAAATTGAGATTTTAACGCGAACGCGATTGAGACGTATTTTGTAACCGAAAACTTACACTAAGGGCACTGGTCATACATTACAATCAGTGACTGAGCAATCAATCATCCCCTCCCCTCTTTTCCTACCCTTAGGATAAGATTTTTTCTTCCAAATTTATATGGGAACACCCTCGGGGTATACGCTTTCCAATAAAAAAGAATTATCAAAATTGGACTACGTTGTAAAAAGTTATGCGTGGTCATACATAACACATAAGAAAATATTTATACGCGTCGACTTGAGAACCTCCTCCGTTTTTTCGTCGGTTAAAACTACTAATGAATTAAAACCGGCCCCCACTTTCTTGGTTGAACCTGTGCTCACTAAACTATGTAGCACAAATTCCGAGAATTCTCAAGGACAGTTTACAGCGTGACCCCACTTTGCCGTTCCCGCGGGACAAGTTGGTCCTGCATATGGAAATTATGGTTAATTCCTGGCAGTTTTCATAATCGTGGCTTAACAAAGGGATACTCAGTTGCTTGTTTAATGTAGTGTTTTGTTTGGGTAAAAACGTTTATGTAGTTTAATGTTATTTGTTTTGTATGATAGCTCGATGAAACTATTAGTGTATGGTAGCGAGTAAGGGTTGGTTGTGCTTATAGTTACATTTATTTATAGGTGCATTTCCACAGGAGGTGGGGGTTCCGGATCCGGCGATCCGAAAAATATTTTTCATCACACTTGCTCGTAAACAGTGTCGTAACATGCAGGCTACCTTGGTTGCTACCCCCCTAAATAAAGCCCTCGACCTTAATGTGCTTGTCATGAAACCCGTGGTCGGTAAATGAGTCATTGCCCGTACTAATTTTCTTGTCATGAAGCTCAAGGTCGGTAAATGAGTTTGTTACAGCATGGCGTGCTGCTGCTCCGTTTGCGCGCTGCTGCAGGAGCGTAGTCAGCGGTATCTGCAGTTTTTGAAAAAATATTAGTTTTTCTTTTACAAATATATAATTTTACTCGCAAATGTGATGAAAAACATTATTATTTCACATATTATTACTAAAAACCGGACAAGTGCAAGTCGCAGTCAGCACCCACGGTTCCGTATAAAAAAAAGAAAGAAAGAAGACATTTATTCACGAGCACAGAAGACACACATATACAACAAAATATGCACAAACATTCTATGAATATACAATGTTAGCAGAGCCCCTTGCCTAAGCGAAATGTATGCAATGTGGAGCCTCTTTTTCGAGGTCCAGTCAACGTAATAAATAAGTGTTCCTTGTCATTTTTATTTCATGTTTGAAAAGCCATACAAAATTGTGTACCTACTGAAAGCGACAAAGTACAGAAGTGATCACTTATTTATTACGTTGACTGTACACACTGTACAGTCATCAACGCCAATACACACAACAAAGCCTGCATTAATATCTGATACGACTCTATTTCTACGGCCGGTAGGAGGTGTCGGATACTTTTGCACGCTCCGCTGTGGCAGTTATTAATGCAGATAACTGTACGAAACCCTAAAAATGAAACACAAACTTATAATGTTAGTAAGATTAACCGCGTCTTACCTTTCCTACGACACAAGTTGCTACTTTACCCATATTTCTCTACCACCGTACTGACATTACCGTCCCAGGACGCAAGGGCCAAAAATTAACGCCCGCCATAATAAATTACCCATATTGCCCCGTATCATACTCCGCCATTACTCACGGCGAGATATAAATAAGGGACGTAATTAATTGGGGCACGACACGAGACGATTTGCCGTTATCGTGAGACGGGACGTTCACGGGACGACACCGGATCAGACATGCATTGATTTTAAACCCCCCACGCAAAAAGAGGAGTGATAATAGTAGTAAAATGCTTTATTTTACAAAAAGGACGTCACAGATGATTGAGGTACCTCCCGAAGTCTAAATGGTACCAACGGAAGACCAGCGTCGGCCGCAAGGCGATATCATGCTATGTTGGGACCATTTTGTGACATTATTTATCTCGATTTCCGTTTTTCTTTTTCCTCGTTTTGTAAAATATCACAAATTAATGTTTTTCTTTCCTTCTTTCTAGATAGGTTACAAACAGAAATGTACCTACAAAGGCAGACAAAAGCATATTCAATGATAATATAGAAAATAATTATATTTACTAAAAGATGAGTCTTGAAAAGGTAATTGCTTCAAAAGCGATACAGAGGTGCAAAAAAAAGCATTTCCCTTTCTTTATCATCATCATTGGGATGCCTATATACTTCCCACTGCTGGGTACAGGCCTCCTCTCAGAATGAGAGGGCTTGGTCCGTAGTTCCCACGCGGGCCCAGTGCGGATTGGCAACTTCACACACCATTGAATTGCTTTGCAGGCTTGTGCAAGTTTCCTCACGATGTTTCCCTTCACCGTAAAGCTCGTGGTAAATTTCAAATGCAATTTCGCACATGAATTTTGAAAAACTCAAGAAGTGCGAGCCGGGGTTTGAACCCACGATCCTCTGCTTGAGAAGCCATAGGTCAAACCACTCGGCCACACGGCTTCACTTTCCCTTTCTTAGTTCGACAATATAACAATGATCCTATATTGCCTTCTATCATACACGCTTCGCGCCTTGGGTAAAATAATTAATGGGGAAGGTAATTAATCGGGGGGTTGCCCGAATGAGGGGACATCCGGGATTAGCGTTACCTAGTGTATTTGTCTAGAGACAGCTTTGGTGTGATTTGATTGGTGGTTTGCCGTACTATAGTTTAAGGACAACGGATCAGTTCTTGTTAAGTAATGTCGTAAAAAGGGACCTCTTTAATGTAACCTCTGTAATGTATGTTTATAACTTTCACGTTTAACGATTGACAGGTAGTTTAAAGACTCACGGTGCTGCTATACAAACGTATAGTCTGGCCAAGCTAAGTCTGCAACGGAATAATTTGGCAACACTGTATTTTAACGTCAAATCACGTACATAATATGCGTTACATTTGCAGTGTTACCATATTATTCTCTGCAGAGTTTTGGCCAGGCTCTATCATCATCATCATCACAGCCTAGAACTATCTAATATTATCTAACCTAACCTAATAGTCGTCACTCAAAGATTTTTCTTCCCCAACGGTTATCTGTTCTTTGAGCGATTTGACCCGTCCATCGCCACTTCAAATTGCATATTCTTCGAGCTATATCGATGACTTTGTGCTTCAGCAAATTTCCCTGTTCTGGATTTTATCACGCAAAGAAACTCCGAGTATAGCTCTTTCTGTACTTACTAAGAGGCCAACAGTCAAGGATCACGTCTTAGATACATTATTTATGTATTTGTCAATAAAAAATACAGCATAACAGCATAGATTACAATAACCCCTAACGCCCAAGACAATTTTTGATCGATGAACATCAACTTTAGGACTTTTAGGGATTTTTTCCTGCTTCCCTAAAGCGACGGAAGACCATACTCTCCGGCCAGAAGTCGGAGTGCAGGAACATCTGCTGGTGCTTAGCGCTAGGACTGAGGCGCTGGTGCTTAATAGGTGAAACAAACAGTCATACAGATATATAAAAGCAATTTACATTATTGATTATAATCAGAGCTATAGTTTTCTTAATTAACAAAAAATAAACGTGGCTAGATATAAGTTTAGAAGAGATGTAGATAAAAAGATGTAGTCGTCATTGGAACTCCATATCATTGCACTCCAAAACACGATTCACCCCTGTTGCAAAATACCGCTTAGCTTCAATGGGATTGGGTTTGCCTGCTGGATCCACCAACAAAGAGGCACACTGAAAGAAAGAAAGAAAAAAAAAATAACATGGTGTATAACATTCAACGGTCACCGATGGCGAGGCAGGCCAACTTGAATTATGAAAATACTCTTAGATTAAGTACTAAGTTAATAACCCGACTACAGTTTTGTTCCGAATTTACTTAAAGAACTTCTAAATTAGTTTGAACATTTTATTAAAACCCATCCTTAAATCCACTCAGTTCAAGAACTGTCTAATTAAAGTGGACCTTTAATTTTAACATGATATTAATTGATACCTAACTTTGCCATCGACAGAAAATAAACTTTATAATAAAATTTAGATGTTAAAGCACAAATTTGACGGGATTGGCGAAGCTGTTTAAGTAATAGCTACTAAAACGGCTTTAGAAGTGCATGTAGCTGTAAAGAAGTCGTAACATTGTATGTGTAATGTGTTCATTATTCCTAAGAAACTATTTTAAAGCCATAGTGGCCCAGCGGTTTAACTTATGGCCTCTCAACCAAACGGTTGTGGGTTCGTTTCGTTCAATTTACCATAAAAAAAGGAAAAATATCATAGGAAACCTACGCGAAGAAATTCAAAAGTGTGTGTGATGTGAAGTTTCTAATCCGCACTGGGCCCGCGTGGGAACTACAAAGAAATCATAGCGAAATTGATTATGAGAAGGTTCCACCCTGACACGTGATTTAGTTTCCTGGACTACACGCAAGGTGAAGAGACTGTAGGTCACTTTCTGAAGTTTGCGAAACTAACCTCCAAGTTACTAAAAGGTCAATGCAGAAAATGTGATAGTTATGTAAATAGCTTTTCTATACAATGGCTGAGATGGGTCTGAATATACTTGAATACTCGATGATAAATTCTTTATATTCAGAACAATAAAATACGCGTAAAAGAAAGCTGAAATTCGAAGGCGAGCTGACTGAGCAATGTGTGTATGTAGACGATATGTTAAGGTTGAATGATGAATTTGAAATACTAGCCTCATAGATAGCAGATTGGCGTTGCTCGAATAAGTTTTTTGTCCGAATAATTATTAGAATAAACAATAATTCACGATTTTTAGGTTTACGTACCTCAAAAGGAAAGAAAACGGAACCCTTATAGGATCACTTTTTGCCCGTCTGTCTGTCTGTCGAGACCCTTTTTATCGGGAATGCGTGGAGGTATCAAGCTGAAATTTATATCAAATAATGAAGTCTACTGTCCCTTGGAGCTGTGAAAAAATCAAACTTCTAAGCCAACGCAATCAAAAGATGCAGCCGTTTTTTATGCTATTCTATCCTATGTTACTCCGCAAACTTTTGCTAATAAATATCTACTAGCTGTTGCCTGCAACATTCACCTTGCGAGAATTGGTAACTAACGCCTCGGGAAAAAAGTAATCAGAAACAGTAAGTAAGTAATGTGTCCTGTTCGGACTCTTATATTATCTTATCTTCTTTGTTCTTAAGCTAAGAACCGTTAAGTGTTGGTATCCTGCTTCAATCTAAGACCATTGTGCCGAAGCAGCCATCTAACCTAAACCTATTGTTC
>NC_133496.1:489727-527361 GCF_025370935.1 Choristoneura fumiferana | reverse complement strand
ACTTAACTTGTATATTACTATGTAAATAATAATATTATCATAATATCAGTCAAAGCAATTGAAGCAATACCTACCGAAGATCATCCGAATAAGACTGGGTAGATACCTAAAGTATAGGTACATTCGATTTACAAACACAACATTGTAAACAGCTGTTAGTTGCCCAAAGCCAGCGGAGTTGCAAAGTCGAGAGTCAACAGTTGGTCTAGACTAATATTTAGCCATTATGAGGCGTCAGACCTTTGTTGTAAAAGGTCATTGTCCCTCACATAACTGCGAAACAGTAAAAGGAAAAGAAATGTCATGTAAGGTGAAAACGCGACGCGACTGTATGGCTAAGAGACCATAATATGACAATACAATACCTACTTATAAACACACATCCACATTTGTAATTGCATTCAATAATAAAATTATTGTTCCATACATTTTTGAATCGCGAATATTACAATCGATTTGAGAATCGAAATCGACTCAAGCCTAGATTGTTTATGAATTTAAAAAAAAACTATAACTGTCACTGTCATTCATTTATTAAAACGGAGGTTTTATGCCTACAAACCAGAACCACTAACTTAAAAATGAAGGAACCTATATCTGTAAATATTGTAGAAAACTTATGATATGCATGTAGATAAAGTTATGTGGGTATGCACCAGTACATAATTAGATATTAAATCACTCGTTACTCGTTACTCGCTGTCGCTCGTTTTGTAAAACATCACTCGTGTTTTAATGCCTCACATTATGTATCAGTCACATAAATAACTATTAAAGATCAGTGTCACTTTTATTTTCATTTGCTTTTGTAATAACGTACCTATTTGTTTTAATAACTATAAATTAAATTTAATTAAACCAAACAAAAAAATGTTAAAAGCGAATAAAAAACCGCAACCTTTAGTACCCGAAAAGATTATCTGACCGTTAAGGGCTAAGCCTGAACTTGGAAATTCCAGGAATTTGTCCCTTAATTATAAACTAGAATATCAAATTTGTTATGGACCTTTTATAATATTAAGATGATATTACGCGATGCTAAGGGTCCGTGAAACAAAAGGGATCTAATTTAGTTTATGCTTTACTAGCTTTTACGCGCGGATTGGCTTGTGTTGCCATTAAATTTGGCGTTCGAATTGAAATTCTAGGAATTTGCAAAAATTTCAGCGGGGTTTCGCATAAACCATATCTACCACCATAGGTACCATTTTCTCCTTCATCTCATATTTAACTTTAACCTAGGTACTAGTTTGAGGTCAGTTTTTTCGGAGGTTTAAGGTTTTTTTTATTTTATACTTTTTTCCCACCCTTGGGGGTTTTTTTCCAAATTTATACAATACCTACCTACTTCAAGGTATGCCCTATCCAATAAAAAAGAATTAGCAAACCAGTACTACTCTGTATAAAGTTATGCCTGTACCCTTAGTGTAAGTTTTCGGTTACAAAATACGTCTCAATCGCGTTCGCGTAAAATCTCAATTTGTATGGAAACACGAACATCGCAAACATTCCGCTAGAGGCGCTGTTCCTGTTTGCATACAAATTTAGATTTTAACGCGAACGCGATCGAGACGTATTTTGTAACCGAAAACTTACACTAAGGGCACTGGTCATACATTACAATCAGTGACTGAGCAATCAATCATCCCCTCCCCTGTTTTCCTACCCTTAGGATAAGAATTTTTCTTCCAAATTTATATGGGAACACCCTCGGGGTATACGCTTTCCAATAAAAAAGAATTATCAAAATTGGACTACGTTGTAAAAAGTTATGCGTGGTCATACATAACACATAAGAAAATATTTATACGCGTCGACTTGAGAACCTCCTCCGTTTTTTCGTCGGTTAAAACTACTAATGAATTAAAACCGGCCCTCACTTTCTTGGTTGAACCTGTGCTCACTAAACTATGTAGCACAAATTCCGAGAATTCTCAAGGACAGTTTACAGCGTGACCCCACTTTGCCGTTCCCGCGGGACAAGTTGGTCCTGCATATGGAAATTATGGTTAATTCCTGGCAGTTTTCATAATCGTGGCGTAACAAAGGGATACTCAGTTGCTTGTTTAATGTAGTGTTTTGTTTGGGTAAAAACGTTTATGTAGTTTAATGTTATTTGTTTTGTATGATAGCTCGATGAAGCTATTGGTGTATGGTAGCGAGTAAGGGTTGGTTGTGCTTATAGTTACATTTATTTATAGGTGCATTTCCACAGGAGGTGGGGGTTCCGGATCCGGCGATCCGAAAAATATTTTTCATCACACTTGCTCGTAAACAGTGTCGTAACATGCAGGCTACCTTGGTTGCAACCCCCCAAATAAAGCCCTCGACCTTAATGTGCTTGTCATGAAACCCGTGGTCGGTAAATGAATCATTGCCCGTACTAATTTTCTTGTCATGAAGCTCAAGGTCGGTAAATGAGTTTGTTACTGCATGGCGTGCTGCTGCTCCGTGCGCGCGCTGCTGCAGGAGCGTAGTCAGCGGTATCTGCAATTTTTGAAAAGATATTAGGTTTTCTTTTACAAATATATAATTTTACTCGCAAATGTGATGAAAAACATTGTATGTCGCACGGGCGGTACTAGAATTACGAACATCGGCTCATTAAAGCCCTCAGTCTTCGACTTCAGGCTTCTAATATACTCTCGTTCGTAATTCCTTATTTACCGCCCTTAAGACACAATGTACTATTTTTATTGCGTTTAAATTCTTTCGTGTTCGTGCCACAATGCGTATGCCGTGTTTAACAACTGCAATTTATTATAACTAGGAACCGGTCAAGTGCAAGTCGCAGTCAGCACCCACGGTTCCGTATAAAAAAAAAAAGAAAGAAGACATTTATTCACGAACACAGAAGACACAAATATACACAAACATTCTATGAATATCCAGTGTTAGCAGAGCCCCTTGCCTAAGCGAAATGTATGCAATGTGGAGCCTCTTTTTCGAGGTCCAGTCAACGTAATAAATAAGTGTTCCTTGTCATTTTTACTTCATGTTTGAAAAGCCATACAAAATTGTGTACCGACTGAAAGCGACAAAGTACAGAAGTGATCACTTATTTATTACGTTGACTGTACACACTGTACAGTCATCAACGCCAATACACACAACAAAGCCTGCATTAATATCTGATACGACTCTATTTCTACGGCCGGTAGGAGGTGTCGGATACTTTTGCACGCTCCGCTGTGGCAGTTATTAATGCAGATAACTGTACGAAACCCTAAAAATGAAACACAAACTTATAATGTTAGTAAGATTAACCGCGTCTTACCTTTCCTACGACACAAGTTGCTACTTTACCCATATTTCTCTACCACCGTACTGACATTACCGTCCCAGGACGCAAGGGCCAAAAATTAACGCCCGCCATAATAAATTACCCATATTGCCCCGTATCATACTCCGCCATTACTCACGGCGAGATATAAATAAGGGACGTAATTAATTGGGGCACGACACGAGACGATTTGCCGTTATCGTGAGACGGGACGTTCACGGGACGACACCGGATAGACATGCAGATTTTAAACCACGCAAAAGAGATGATAATAGTAGTAAAACCTTTACAAAAGGACTCACAGATGATTGAGACCTCCCGAATCTAAATGGACAAACGGAAGACCAGCGTCGGCGCAAGGTGACATCATGCTGTGTTGGGACCATTTTGTGACATTATTTATCTCGATTTCCGTTTTTCTTTTTCCTTGTTTTGTAAAATATCACAAATGAATGTTTTTCTTTCCTTCTTTCTAGATAGGTTACAAACAGAAATGTACCTACAAAGGCAGACAAAAGCATATTCAATGATAATACAGAATATAATTATTATTTACCAAAAGAAACCAACCTTAACATGAAAAGGTAATTGCCTTCAAAAGCGATACAGAGGTGCAAAAAAAGCATTTCCCTTTCTTCATCATCATCATCCCAGCTTATATACGTCCCACTGCTAGGCACAGGCCTCCTCTCGGAATGAGAGGGCTTGGTCTGTAGTTCCCACGCGGGCCCAGTGCGGATTGGCAACTTCACACACACCATTGAATTGCTTCGCAGGCTTGTGCAGGTTTCCTCACGATGTTTTCCTTCACCGTAAAGCTCGTGATAAATTTCAAATGCAATTTCGCACATGATTTTGAAGAACTCAAGAGGTGCGAGCCGGGGTTTGAACCCACGATCCTCTGCTTGAGAAGCCATAGGTCAAACCACTCGGCCACACGGCTTCACTTTCCCTTTCTTAGTTCGACAATATAACAAAGATCCTATATTGCCTTCTATCATACACGCTTCGCGCCTTGGGTAAAATAATTAATGGGGAAGGTAATTAATCGGGGGGTTGCCCGAATGAGGGGACATCCGGGATTAGCGTTACCTAGTGAATTTGTCTAGAGACAGCTTTGGTGTGATTTGATTGGTGGTTTGCCGTACTGTAGTTTAAGGACAACGGATCAGTTCTTGTTAAGTAATGTCGTAAAAAGGGACCTCTTTAATGTAACCTCTGTAATGTATGTTTATAACTTTCACGTTTAACGATTGACAGGTAGTTTAAAGACTCACGGTGCTGCTATACAAACGTATAGTCTGGCCAAGCTAAGCCTGCAACGGAATAATTTGGCAACACTGTATTTTAACGTCAAATCACGTACATAATATGCGTTACATTTAGTGTTACCATATTATTCTCTGCAGAGTTTTGGCCAGGCTCTATCATCATCATCATCACAGCCTAGAACTATCTAAAATTGCCTATTCTACTAATATTACCTAACCTAACCTAATAGTCGTCACTCAAAGATTTTTCTTCCCCAACGGTTATCTGTTCTTTGAGCGATTTGACCCGTCCATCGCCACTTCAAATTGCATATTCTTCGAGCTATATCGATGACTTTGTGCTTCAGCAAATTTCCCTGTTCTGGATTTTATCACGCAATGAAACTCCGAGTATAGCTCTTTCAGTACTTACTAAGAGGCCAACAGTCAAGGATCACGTCTTAGATACATTATTTATGTATTTGTCAATAAAAAATTACAGCATTACAGCATAGATTACAATAACCTCCTAACGCCCAAGACAATTTTTTGATTGATGAACATCAAACTTTAGGAACTTTTAGGGATTTTTATCCTTGCTTCCCTAAAGCGACGGAAGACCATACTCTCCGGCCAGAAGTTGGAGTGCAGGAACATCTGCTGGTGCTTAGCGCTAGGGCTGAGGCGCTGGTGCTTAATAGGTGAAACAAACAGTCATACAGATATATAAAAGCAATTTACATTATTGATTATAATCAGAGCTATAGTTTTCTTAATTAACAAAAGATAGATAGATAGATATAAGTTTAGAAGAGATGTAGATAAAAAGATGTAGTCGTCATTGGAACTCCATATCATTGCACTCTAAAACTCGATTCACCCCTGTTGCAAAATACCGCTTAGCTTCAATGGGATTGGGTTTGCCTGCTGGATCCACCAACAAAGAGGCACACTGAAAGAAAGAAAGAAAAAAAAATAACATGGTGTATAACATTCAACGGTCACCGATGGCGAGGCAGGCCAACTTGAATTATGAAAATACTCTTAGATTAAGTACTAAGTTAATAACCCGACTACAGTTTTGTTCCGAATTTACTTAAAGAACTTCTAAATTAGTTTGAACATTTTATTAAAACCCATCCTTAAATCCACTCAGTTCAAGAACTGTCTAATTAAAGTGGACCTTTAATTTTAACATGATATTAATTGATACCTAACTTTGCCATCGACAGAAAATAAACTTTATAATAAAATTTAGATGTTAAAGCACAAATTTGACGGGATTGGCGAAGCTGTTTAAGTAATAGCTACTAAAACGGCTTTAGAAGTGCATGTAGCTGTAAAGACGTCGTGACATTGTATGTGTAATGTGTTCATTATTCCTAAGAAACTATTTTAAAGCCATAGTGGCCCAGCGGTTTAACTTATGGCCTCTCAACCAAACGGTTGTGGGTTCGCTCTGAGTTTTTCGTTCAATTTACCATAAAAAAAGGAAAAATATCATAGGAAACCTACGCGAAGAAATTCAAAGCTGCGTGTGATGTGAAGTTTCTAATCCGCACTGGGCCCGCGTGGGAACTACAAAGAAATCATAGCGAAATTGATTATGAGAAGGTTCCACCCTGACACGTGATTTAGTTTCCTGGACTACACGCAAGGTGAAGAGACTGTAGGTCACTTTCTGAAGTTTGCGAAACTAACCTCCAAGTTACTAAAAGGTCAATGCAGAAAATGTGATAGTTATGTAAATAGCTTTTCTATACAATGGCTGAGATGGGTCTGAATATACTTGAATACTCGATGATAAATTCTTTATATTCAGAACAATAAAATACGCGTAAAAGAAAGCTGAAATTCGAAGGCGAGCTGACTGAGCAATGTGTGTATGTAGACGATATGTTAAGGTTGAATGATGAATTTGAAATACTAGCCTCATAGATAGCAGATTGGCGTTGCTCGAATAAGTTTTTTGTCCGAATAATTATTAGAATAAACAATAATTCACGATTTTTAGGTTTACGTACCTCAAAAGGAAAGAAAACGGAACCCTTATAGGATCACTTTTTGCCCGTCTGTCTGTCTGTCGAGACCCTTTTTATCGGGAATGCGTGGAGGTATCAAGCTGAAATTTATATCAAATAATGAAGTCTACTGTCCCTTGGAGCTGTGAAAAAATCAAACTTCTAAGCCAACGCAATCAAAAGATGCAGCCTATCCTATGCTATCCTATCCTATGTTACTCGCAAACTTTTGAATCAATAAATATCTACTAGCTGTTGCCTGCAACATCACCTGCGAAGAATTGGTTTCTAACGCACTGCGGGAACAAAAAGTAATATATATATGTCCTTGTCGGACTCTTATCTTATCTTCTTTGTTCTTAAGCTAAGAACCGTTAAGTGTTGGTATCCTGCCTCAATCTAAGACCAATTGTGCCGAAGCAGCCATCTAACCTAAACCCCTATTGTTCAGCAATATCCGTCCAACACATGCATAGTATATTAATTTAATAGTATTACCCAATGCGGCTGACCATGCTTAAATAAAGGTCTCTACAAACACATGATAAACCCTAAATCATCATCGATAACCGCCCTAGGACGTTCTCTGTTATTTATTAATTTGTCAATAAAAATTATATTAATTAATTACAGCATAACAGTAAAAACGATCAATGCACTGTAAAATTCAAATTATATGCAAAAAACATCATCATGTCAGCCGAAAGACGTCCACTGCTGCTGGACATAAGCCTCCCCCAAGAAAGCGTCCACTGCTGGACATAGGCCATCCACGGCGATCCCGCGATCTTATTAATAAAATAATTATATATTACTATTATTATATAAATTTATTTATATAAATATACTTACTACAGATCTGTTCACTCACGAAGGCGCGCCCCTCCACATTTTATAATTTTAGTTTTAAACGTATCCGTACGACAAATCTTTGTGTGCGTAGCTCGAACGTGTCCTCAGTCGCAAGCGTACCGTCAGTCACGCACACCGAGACTAAGACAACGTGTAAGTACGGGGTTTACTCGTGCACATTGATAATTAGCTGGGGAGGGGGATCTGTAACTAATTAGGGATTTTTGAATGTCGTCTTCGTCGTTACCCTAAAACGACGGAACACGACACCCTCCGGCCAGAAGTCGGAGCACAGGAACATCTGCTGGTACTTGACAGGCACTTGGAGTCTAAATGAGCTAAAATTGTTAGCTCTATGAGACTCGAGCGGGAGGATGGACAGCTGGGCTCTCCGTAACCGACCCTGTGCTCAAAGACCTTTCTCCGTCGTCGTCTTGCCCAACCGAGACAGGACGCAACCGCCACACCAGGACTATGTCCACTGTTGGACAGCCCCCATATGATAGACCTCCAGTTGCTTCGGTTGGAATTTCCAATTTAACTGCATGTAATGGTAACTTAAGCGAACGAAGCTGCGAGTAAGAACTAATCAAAATATAAATGAATGAAGAAAACATGTCTAAGAACCATCGCTGGAAAACCTGCTTTCAAATAAAAAAACCGCATTCAAATCGGTTCACCCGTTTAAGAGCTACGATGCCACAGACAGACAGACAGACGAACACAAATAGCGGTCAAACTTATAACACCCCCTTTTTGCGTCGGGGGTTAATAAAAGTAAAGGTCAACAAATGAAAGGAAAAACGTTTTTTTCCATTTTGATTGCTAGAATCGCTTTGTTTAATAGTTTATGCGTAGAATACATAAAAACAAGTCAATTTAACGAAATCTTTTGCCTTGGATTCAAGCCAAACTCAATAGATTTTATTTTTAGTCAATATTGAATATTGCATAGACATGACTCAGTGAGCGGAATAGGTTTAATAAGGAATAAAAACATGTAAACTAGATTTAAGATCTTTCAGCATCAATATAAAAAACCGGCCAAGAGCGTGTCGGACACGCCCAAGATAGGGTTCCATCGTATTGTGTACAGAAACTTCCAAGTTTAGGTATATTTTATACCTTAGGCTGCTATTTACTCTTAAACTACTAATAATTCTCAAGCAATCTTAGTCGTCATAATTATCCTTATAAATTCGATATATGTGTTACTGGTTCAGTAACAGCCTATTTACTCTAGCCTTGAAGAGCCCTAGATTGTATTTATGCGGAAATACAGACGACGGGAGCGAATGCCATTCCTTAGCAGTTCGCATTATGAAAGATAAAGCAAACCGCTTGGTGCGGGCCAATGTAACACTAAGTACATACGGGTGAAGCCGCTCCCCCCTCCCTGTCTAATCTAGTGATCTAGAACTCTGTTACTCATAAGTAACTCAAAGTTCAACAGTTGGGACTCATTCAAAATCGTGACGACTCAAAATTCTCAATATTGGGTTTGCTGCTGATATCAAACCTGAGAAGAAATTCAATGGTGCGTGTGAAGTTCCCGATTAGCACTGGGCCCGTGAGGGAACTACGGCCCGAGCCCTCTTATTCTGAGGGTAGGCCTGTGCCCAGCAGTGGGTCGTATACAACTACATTGTTAAGCCGTGTAAAACACAAGGCACTTTTTTACGCAGTCGGTCATCCAAATCTACCTAACAGCGCAAAGCTCACCACTGAATGTGTTCCAACTTTTTATTTTTAATTTAAAAGTGTACAAAGTTGTAAGGATGTCGTCCAAGTTTTAACAATGTCGCTACCGAGGGCTGTCAGTGGAACAATGTCGCACCTTATTTAAGATGTTATGGCTGGTTTACATTATTCTAGGGAACATTGTGCCAGGCCAGTAGCGTTACAATGCGATTATCGTGCTAACGAGTTATTCGATCACACACCGCAGCATGCTACTGCCACATTGTTAACAAATTGCGGAAACATTTTTTTTTAATCAGGTCTTAAAGAAAGGCTCAGAGTGAGAGTAAGAGCTATGTTAGGAGATTTACGCGATAGAACCTGGAAACCCAACTTTTTTTAAAATATTTAAGTCTTCGCACTACTACTTACACTAAACTATGGCCTGAGCCTTTTCATTTTGAAGTAGCTCTGTGCTTGCGGTAGGAAAAACTAAATACACTTCCAGGCGGGGGAGCGTCTTCACCCTTATGTAGTTAGCGTTCTATTGGCCCGCACATCATTGCTTCATCTTTCATAATGCGAACTGAGGAATGGAATTCGCTCCAGTCATCTGTATTTCCGGATAATTACAATCTAGGGCTATTCAAGGCTAGAGTGAATAGGCTGTTACTGAACCAGTGAGATACACCTTTGGCCTCATCTGCACTTAACATCAGATGAGATAGGGGTCAATCATGGTCAGTTATGTGTAAAAAGATAAAAAATAGGCTAACATGATTTCCTTGTACACCACCCCACTTCCTCGCACATCACTTTGGATTTGAAGCTTAAAAGTGATTTTCACAACGCGTCGTGGGCAAAAGCACGAATCATTTAGCCTCAACGACAGCCCTAATCCGTCCCCCCCTGAAAGGGGGAGGTATCCCTTCCCTGCAATTAATAACTTTTTCACTTACTGTCGCTTACTACCTTTTGAGGACGCCACGGTGTAATTAAAAGCAGTTCTTCTGTCAATAAAATTGTTTATAGCTCGTAATCCATACTAATATTATAAATGCGAAAGTATGTGTGTTTGTAGGTATGTTTGTGTGTTTGTTTGTTTGTCCGTCTTTCACGTCGAAATAGAGCGACGAATCGACGTGATTTTTGGCATAGGGATAGTTATTGGGCCAGAGAGTGACATAGGCTACTTTTTATCCCGAAAAAATTCATAGTTCCCGAGGGAACAGCGCGCGATAACCGTATTCTACGCAGGCGAAGCGAAGCCGCGGGCTGTTTGAACGTAGAACGCACATGTTATTGCCTGGGAAATGACAATTTTAATGTGATTGACAGCCCTTTTATAGGCTGCCGGAAAAATCTTAACAGCGCGATTCAGCTTTTCATTAATACGAGATAGTGACATCTATCGATACAAAACTAAACTAAAAATTACCGCGGTCATTTACTAGTTCCACGTCTCGTGATCATGGCGCATGCAACAGTGCCAAAGTATCGAGCTTCGTTAAAATCAAGGTACGCGGAACAACACCCAAAAATTCATAAAATCTGGAATAATATACTTACGCTACTTTTTATTCCAATATTCCTACGGGATCAGGATAAAATCTCGATATCTCAACGGTTTATAGTCATGAAATTTGTCACAGTTGTTTTTAGTGCAACGTTAATGAAGACCACGTTAAATTGGAAATTTCGACAAGATTTTACAGAATCGCGAGCAACAGCTCAGTAGTCTAGTGTTCCTACGACTCAGTTTATACTACCCTTTCCGATGTCGGTTAAAAAAATCTCGTGTTATATTTCTAGAAAGCTCGCTTAGCTCAATCCAGCCCTCGCACGTTACTTACGAAACATATTTTCCTGTGTCAAAATTACAAAGGCGTAAAATTTCAGCAAAAAAATAGGGCACCGTCACACAGATAAGCTGGTAGCACGTACACGAATATTGACAGCGGATCAGCATAGTCGCGCCTTTATAGTGTACTGGGTTAGGCCGTCTACACACTCGTCAAGTTGTCACGTGTGATTTAGTTGACGCTAGTGACGATGTTTTTTATTTTATAACAGCGAGGGAAGTTGGATGCAACTTTTAAATGTTGGGATTTTTGTTAGTAATACTCTAGTACAGTGTTTTTCAACGTGTGAGTCAAGACCCCATGGGGGGTTGCGAAGCCCCTGTTAGTTGCTGGGAAAATTACTGCAGTAAAAAACAAATAAGTATTAAAAATATTTATTCAGAAAATGTTAACTAATAAGTAAGTAATTTCACAAAATAAAATGCATAAAGGGGGGGGGTCGCGAAATATTCCTTCATACTAAAGGAGTCGGTGTCATGAAAAAGGTTGAAACACATTGAATTGAAAAAAAAATGAAATGAAATTATATATTTCGCAGGATTATTTATATTGCTCTAGTATAACCATAAAGATTACAATAAAACCTATAAGAAGTGTGATTTAAATAGGGGAACACAATAAAAAAGACACACACACACGGACATCACGCCTGTTTTCCCAAATGGGGTAGGCTTTTAGCAATATAAAAAATACATATTTATTAAAATATTTACCTAATAGTAAACTCTCTAACGCGAGTTCGACTCTTGCTTCTCTAGTTACTAGCTAAGCTGTTTTCTTGGAAGTCCCGAAAAAAAATGGTATAATAAATTTAACAGAAAAACAAAGTAATAGGTAAGCTTTACAAGTAAAATATTATAACAAGAACAAAATATAATTAGTACAGTGCCCTTAGTGTAAGTTTTCGGTAACAAAATACGTATCGATCGCGTTCGCGTTAAAATCTCAATTTATATGGACACGAACATCGCAAACGTTCCGCTAGAGGTGCTGTTCGTGTTTCCATATAAATTGAGATTTTAACGCAAACGCGATCGAGACGTACCAATTTTGTAACCGGAAACTTACACTAAGGGCACAGAACCTTCCACAGCGCGTGAAGCGAGATGCGCTTGACCGTATTCTTACCATAGTCTTTGAATTATCAATGCGGAAACAAACAAATACTTTCCGGGCACGTTTCGTATTAGCTTCCTTGGGAACAGCGGCTAGAAAGACCGCGGTCTAGAATACCTGATTGGCTAGCTTAGACAATAACGGAACATTAGATAAGACAAAAAGGATCTAGATTAAATCAGGATATACTGGCTTAGACCGACTTCTATTCGTATTTTTAAGCCCCGATACAAAAAGAGGGGTGTTATAAGTTTGACACCTGCCTATATAAGTATGTTTGTCTGTCTGCCTGTCCGTGACATTGTACCGCTCTCCCACCAACTTGCTCTCAAACTATCCCCGTGCATAACCCACCTAAACTTCCGTGTAAGGCTGTATTCAATGTTATTTAATAAATATCAGTGACAGCGACATATGGGCGGATTTCATACGTCCGCGATTTCGCGCTTCTGTCAGGCATTCAAAATAGGAATGGCGTTAGAAAAAAAAAGGTAAAGGAGTTGTGCCATGCATGTAATCGTTACAATTTACGTATGAAATATGGACTATTTAATTTATTCCCCGTGATTTATACCTATCCACGTTCGTATGTACGAAATTTTTAGTGATAAGAATTGTATGAAAAATTTTATGTTGACATTATATGCATTTCATTTTTGTTTTTATGTAAGTACCTTGTTTTTGTTTGTGTACTCTTGTTTTTGTTTGTTGACTTTTCACAGTTTCGTACAGCAAACTTTAATTTTATGTTTAATTTTGTTGCTTTGTCATTTAAATTATTTTATTGTTCGTTTGATTGTTTGTTCCTATTGCATAAATTTGACATAGATTTATATTCATGTTTGGTTTTTAATTATTATTTTTGAATTAAACTCTAATATGACATTCTATATATTTATTTTTGGCTGACAATTTATTGTAATATGATTTATTTTTTGTATGTACCTTTGTGCCGTGGTGGCCTAGTGGTTTGACCTATCGCCTCTCAAACAGAGGGTCGTGGGTTCAAACCCCGGCTCGCACTCTGAGTTTTTCGAAATTCATGTGCGGAATTACATTTGAAATTTACCACGAGCTTTGCGGTGAAGGAAAACATCGTGAGGAAACCTGCACAAACCTGCGAAGCAATTCAATGGTGCGTGTGAAGTTCCCAATCCGCACTGGGCCCGCGTGGGAACTATGGCCCAAGCCCTCTTGTTCTGAGAGGAGGCCTGTGCCCAGCAGTGGGACGTATATAGGCTGGGATGATGTACCTTTGTGTTTGTGAATTTCTTGTAAATAACTGACATGTGGTTATAATGTATTTTTTCAAAAGGTAATAAATAAATCTAATCTAACCAGTAACAATTTTAAATTTTGTTCCAATAGACTGATTGTTCGCAAGGATATAAAATTGGGTAGAAAAAAAGGTTTGGTAGAAACTAAATTAAAGGAGACTAGATTCCCTGGTTATTTTGTACTTTTTAGTGTTTTTCGGAGTCAGTTTTCTTTGGTAAGATTTTTTTTATACTACGTAAATTATATATTTAATGAAATTGCACAGTACATGCATGTTACAGTAGTACAGCCCAGTAGGGGTGTTACAATTATAGCAATGTTTAGTTAATTTCTTAAATCTAATAAACAAACATTGGTCCTCTTTAATAATTTTCTAAAAGCTTAACTAATGGCTACGTAATTTATATAGCTCAAGTAATAGTTTGCGCTCGCTATCATTTATTCTTTAATTTTTAGATATCTTGATATTTTGTTTTTTATTCTTGTATAATTTTTTTTAGTGTTATTTATTATTATTTTATTAATTATTTTTTTTGTCATTGTCTGGTAATTTATGATGTGTTTATTAATTTTGATGTATTCATTAATTATGATGTGTCTAGATAATAATTATTAATCTTTTTAAATAATATTCAATTAAAATAAATTAATAAAATATTATAATTAATTATATCAATCAACCAAAAGTCATTGCCTAAAAACAAAAACATATTCAAATTTCCTTAACCGTAGTTCTTCAGTGCCACTGGCCTAACTAGTCCAAACTAAATTAACCCAAAGAGGGCCGGTATCACTCGATCTTTCCCATTCACCAGTTAATTGAATATTTGTGATGAGGGATAAACGCTTTTATTGCGAGGATATAACGCTCAGAATTGAGTATCGGCCCGTGTAATCTCGGTCTGTCAGTCACCTCTGAGGTTAGGTGCAAACATTGTTTAACTTATATTATTTGCTCTGGGGTAATAATGCTTTTGTTATATAGAAGTCAGCTGAGACGGTTCAAGAGTTTTGGAATTAAAAAGATGTTTTGGTCGCTGACTCTTATCGGTAGTAAGAGGTTTCATTAGGACACTGTTATGTTTATTATTAAAATTGACAGCGAGTGAAGTTGTTGTCGAGCGGATTAGCTCGTTGAAGTGGCAATGGGCAGGCCATATAGCACGGAGAACAGATGGCCGTTGGAGCCGAAAAGTTCTATGAAGACCGTGGATCGGCAAGCGCAGCGTAGGCCATCCACCAACGAGATAGACGGATGACCTGGTAGCGCAGCTCCGGTGGAAACAGCTAAGCGAAGCGAGGATAGGTAAATGAAGCGTTTCTATTGGTTCATGAGATACACGTTCTTTGCAACGCATTCTCGCACATCACTGGTGGAAACACAGCCATATGTTTCTTGGGAGTGCTAAGGTAAACGTCAGAATGTTCGACACATTAAATGCCCAATAGACGACACTGTTGTCACTTGTATTCCTCATCAAATGCGACGTCCATTGTTGCACCAGGCCTCGTCCTTAGAACTCCTCAATCACAAGAACTATGACTTGCATGTTGCACCAATTGGTAATAAGAGATGTACGGATGACCTGGTTAAAGCCGCAGGTTCACGGTGGATGCAGGCCGAACCGAAGCAACTGGAGGTCTACGGGGGAGGTCTATATCCAACAGTGGACGACCTAGCGGATGATGATGAATGATGACTAAAATTGTTAAGGTTTCCAACTTTGATAAAAATCTATGCCCAAGGCTGGTTAATACCATCCTATCTACAGACATTGTTAACGTGTCGCATAAACACTACCCTCGAATAACTTTACAATTATATCGCATCTAACAATGGCAATTTAGATGGCACACCGATATTATAATAGCAGCTATGCGAGCCGCCGATTATGGGCCCAAAGGGAGACAGTGCCGAATTGATTGCGTTGTGTTAGAAAGCTTAACTATTTTTAATCCCAAAGCGCTGAGTTAATGGTTCATATAAATTTTAAGAATTCCCAGGGGAATTTTGTAAAATCCCAGAATTCCAATTCCAACTACCAGGTCGAATAGTTTAAGCGTGCGAAGACGCGGGTAAACATAGTTGTTTCATAATTTTAGAATACACTTTACTATATAATCAGTGAGTAAAACTTTTAATTTGGTATTTATAAGTTCAATCCGGAGATTATTAGACGAATGTTCTAACAGATTGTTCCCAAGTTTTAGGGCCCCCACTTCGTCCAGTTAAGAATAAGCCCCCATCAGTCGAATGGCAAAGTTCGAAAGACAATTTCAAGACTTGGTACTGTTTTTCCTGGTCGTAGTGTTAATTAATTTGCTGATGCTCCCTGTTGTGCAGGGTGTTAGGAAAGTTATTTGGAGTTGGATTTGCATACGTATGCTGTGTTTTTTTGTCATAAAAGTAGAATCATGAATGAATAATGGCTGGTAAATCTCGAAATCTTGATCGCTGCTAAAAAAACTAGCTAGCTTTTTACAATTCTGAGCCTGTATCTTATGGTAGCATGCAATTGTGATTAACAAGATAACTAAAGGCTGACCAGGAATATAAAAAACCTGACGCGAGGGCAGCTGATGTTATTTAAAGGAATACTTTCTAATCCCTCAGACTTTTTCTATGACAAGTGTGTCAGAAGTTTTAAGCTAGATACGAGTGTTCTTCATAGTTCGTAAATAAAGACCACAATATGACAACATGAAAAGATGTTAGCTTCAGTCCCATGAAGGACTTTCAAATGAGCGGACCCATGCACTCGTGATCGAAATCCCGTACCAACAATATCAATGGTTACTATTGACTATAGATTTTTCCCCTGTGAAGTCACATATGAAAGTTCAAATATAATTGATTAAAAAGAAGTGCTGTATCGCTTTAAAATCGAACAACACAAACTTCCAAGTGCCATTTATTTGAATGGGAATCGAACCACCGTTGCAAAGCACGTGCTCGTAAAATTTGAATAAAACACTCCAGAGTTTTAGTTTACGATTTGAATTCGTTCGTTTCGTCCCACGGTTGAAACGACACGATATACATACATAAACGACACATAGCTGGTGCAGCATATGAAGCGGTTGAAACAACAAAATTGCCTAAGTATTAAGACTATAGGCACTGATATGATTTTGTCCCGTTCGGTGTTGAAACCCTTGGTCTGTGGGGTCCTAGCGCTTTGAAACTTTACAAAGAAATATCTAAGAGGTTAGTAGACATCACGGGACTGAAAAGCTGGCAGCTTCCTCGGACAAAGAATTAGCTTAGCAGTTCAAAGAGGAACTGCCAGCATCTTCGGAACCTTGCCTGAGGGGTCTGGCGTAAATAATTTGTTTTAGTTCTTAATTTTTCTTTGTTATTGTATGTAGGTATGTATGTTACGTATGTTAAGGTAAGTATGTTAAGTTTTGGATAGTTTAACTTTAATTTAATTGTTATTAAATGTTTTCTGTTGTATAATATACTGCTATTTATAAAAATATAAAGTAAAAACGGCTACGTCTTTTTAAATCATTAGGGGTTTGCTAAGACGATTTTTCGATTCATTGATGTTTTTGCGAAATATTCAACTTTAAAGTGCAAATTTTCATTAAAATCGAGCGTCCCGCCCCTCTAAAATCTAAACCGGTGGGTGGAAATATTTGAGAAAATTCAGGATGGTAGTAAATATATCAAACTTTCACGGAAAACTATAACGGCTAAGTTTGCTTGAGAATTATTACTAGTTTTACTCTCAAATAGCAGCCTTAGGTATAAAATATACTTACCTAAACTTGGCAGATTCCATATAAAATACGAAATCCTTAGAAAAATATTACTTAATTTTTTCATAATGGCTACGGCACCCTATTTTGGTCGTGTCCGATACGCACTTGGCCGGTTTATAGTTTAGTTTATAGTTTAGGTCTTAGTTTGTATTATAGGTTTAAGTTACATTTTTATATTATTTAATTTTAATTTAATTTAATTTTGGTTTGTTTTTGTATAATTTAGTAAAAGATGTCAAAATTTTTGCACCTTTTTGGAAATTAAGGTTGTGAATTGAGAAATTTATTTTCGAAATTTATTTTTGAGTAAATAAAAATATTCAAATATATAGTCACTGACATAGCTCGAAGAATATGCAAGCTGAAGTGGCAATGGACGGGTCACATATACACCGAAGAACAATTGTTTTTAACTTCCGACGCAAAAAGAGGGGTGTTATAAGTTTGACTGCTATGTGTGTCTGTGTGTCTGTCTGTGGCACCGTAGCTCTTAAACGCGTGGACCGATTTGAATGCGGTTTTTTTTATATTTGAAAGCAGGTTTTCTAACAATAGTTCCTAGATATGTTTTATTAAAATCGGTCCAGCCGTTTTTGAGATATTTAACTTTGAAGTGACAAAGTCGGGGTTTTCCATCTTTTTGTTGGTTAGGTTATATAGTTCATTGATATGGACCTCCACCTATTCAAAAATAATACACCAACTTTATTACACTTCAGTCTCTCAAAGGGTCGGCAGCGCACCTGTGATACCCTTCGTGTTGACAGGTGTGCATTGCTTCTTATCAGGTGAACCGCATGTTCGGTTTTCCCCCTCTTATATAAAAAACTTGTCATCATTGACACCACAAACAATTATCGAGTACGCTAAAAGTAAAAGTGAATTGTCACAGGGCCACGCTACTGATAATGTTGTAGTCTTTGAAGTACAATCGAGTTCATAATCTTTTGAGCAAACATTTGATCAAAAATATGTAAACACGACTCTATTGTTAACGGCGTAGAAGCGTGTTCAGATATTTTTGAACAAATTTTTGCTCAGAAGCTTACGAACTCGACTGTATCTACCGAAAAGGCTAATTTGTCATTGCCCCCACTTTCTCAAAGTGACACGAGGTCAAACCTAACGCGGTTAAACGCGGCAAGCCAAAAAGACCGACGTGTGTTGGCATACGGTTCAAAATATGACGAGGCATGCCCTTTTCCTGCCTTAAAAAGTTTGAAACATCTAAGTGTTTACTTTCTTTGCAAGTTTTAATCGAGCTGTCTTCCCGTAGGGTTTTAAAGTATGGTAGCTGTAATAAAAGTGTGTTATAAGAGTATAGGATATTATATTAAAACTAGCTGTTGCCCGCGACTCCGTTCGCGTAGAAGTATGAATATCCTAACCAATAAAAAGTTGAAAAACCCCCGACTTTGTCACTTCAAAGTTCAATATCTCAAAAACGGCTGAACCGATTGTGATAAAACATGTCTAAGAACCATTGCTAGTCCACCCGTTTAAGAGCTACGGTGCCACAGACAGACACACAGACTCAGAGACACACAGACAAACTTGGTCAAACTTATAACACCCCTCTTTTTGCGTCGGGAGTTAAACATAGTTTTTTACTTCTCATGCTCGTAAAGTTCGTGTTTATGCTGGATCTAGCCACAAATAAGAAGTTTCTACATTTTTTTAAATAATTTTGAATTGATATAAAAGTAAAAATTCATTTAATCAATCAAAATAAATCTAAAAAAATATAATTATATAATATTGCATGAAAAAAAAAAGTAGTACATAGAAAGTGAACAGTTGTTTCCAGTGTTGCTATCTCATTTCCACGCATTTCTAAGTGGAAAGCAGAGTATAAAACTCGAGCATTAAGCTCCTTTTCCCCTCGACGTGTCTATCCACCTTGGGTAAAATGGCTCGTTTTATGCTCTTGATGTACCTACAATCTACTATACGTCCTATTCTCAGACCTACCGAATATACACAGCCAGCTATTTGTTTTAAAAAAAGTCCAGTTAATTTCAAATAGCAAATATCTGGAACAATTTGAATGTACCACCCAGTTAATATAAATACGGTTTTTTTTTATTACTAGGGATTAAATAAAGCTGGTGACCTACGTCGAGGTCTTTAAGTACTACTTACACCTATTTAATAAAGTTAGGACTACACTGTACAGCAGATAATTCGAAGACGTCCCTCCAAAGTTGATTATAAACGGTCTAACCTTTAAATTTAAAATGGACGGTGAAACTTCGAATCAGTAATGAAACTAACGAAGGTAATTCATACTGAAAGCTTCTGGATCGTGTCGATTGCACAGCTTTTAGCTCAAAAGCTCAGCGAAACACTGTAAAATGTAACTTCTTGCTTCTTGCCCAAAGGAGCTGTATATAAGCCACTGATGAGATGATTGAAAGTAGAGCTAAGCGGACTGGTGATGGGACGAATTTATGGGGATGGGGGGATAAAGATTTAGTTAAAAGTGGGGAGAAAGTAGAGGAAATATTTTATGGGTGGGGGGATAAAGATATGAAGGATACGAGCGGTGTATGTATGTATGTCCATTTCTTTCTTTGGTCCTCGCTGCCGCCTAAACGGCTAGACGGAATTTAACATATTATGAGATATCATTGGATTCGTCACAACTGTCGGAGTGAAACAGGGTATATAATATTTCAATATGGCGTCTGCGAAAAAAAGTATGGCGGAGTTATGAAAAAATAATTGTAATTTACTTACACACTGGGGACTTATCGCGCTAAACAAATAATAATTACCTCGATGTTTCGACCACATTACAGTGGCCATGGTCACGAGTAGACTGAAGTGGAGGTAATCTGCCAGTTTAGGCAGTTCCCACGCGGACTCAGTGCGGATTGGGAATTTCCACATACCATTGAATTACTTCGCAGGTTGTGCAGGTTTCCTCACGTAAATTTCAAATTTAATTTTGCATATGAATTTCGAAAAATGCGGTGCAACCCTGGATTTGAGCACACGATCGGGCTCGAGATGCTTTATTGATTGTAAGCTTGCAATGATATCCTACTGCTATGCAAAGTTCTCCCTGGACTTTTAACCCTTAAGCCCTCTCTCTCTGTATTTACCTTTATCTGGGCCAGTCCCCTGAGCGGCTACGTCATCCCGCCATGTAGTTCAACACCAGTTAAACAACTGTTTAGCCCATTTATTTCTAAAACGCTCATCGCCCTCAGTTATGTTTATTCCTCAAGTTTAACGCGCGAGCCAGCAGTCACAGGCCTTTATATAAACTTTTATGTCATTGCCAACTCCGATAAAATTTCATAATTTGTTGTTACGACTTTAGCAATTACTTTTGCTGCAGTGTTGCCTGCCGTAAATTATGACCTCCCCAAATATTTGTTTTGCAACACTGAGCATAATTAGGAAGCACCTGGGTAATGTAAATAAACTATAATTAAAGGTTCTCAAAGAAAAGACGCTTAGCTGGCCGTAAATATTAATAAATGTAAATAAGGATTATGCGTGGGTTAATTAGCGGATGGATAGCGGTTTAAGAACTTTTTGAATTTTTCGAATTGTTTTTAAGCTTTATGGTTTAGTTCTATTAGTTCAACATACACAGTTTATTTGGTTTAGATACAATGTAATTTTATAATTTGACAACGAATTATTTGATTTTCAACTTTGTGTTTCAGAATGGCTACGCCCACCGGCGTACGTTGTATCAAATACACGTCAGTGTGCTAATAGCATGCTGTGGTTTACTCTCTTCCTATCTCGTGTATGTATAATTATCAAAATATAATATTGTAAGGTATTACTTTTGGAGCACGAACGT
This sequence comes from Choristoneura fumiferana, assembly GCF_025370935.1. NCBI lineage: Eukaryota > Metazoa > Arthropoda > Insecta > Lepidoptera > Tortricidae > Choristoneura > Choristoneura fumiferana. The sequence continues at coordinate 506,428 of NC_133496.1, read as the reverse complement.
GATTCGCATTGTGCTTGATTTTCAACCCAACAGTGATGGGATGGGATGTAATATTCAATATGGCGTCCGCAAAAAATATATGAAGGGGAATTAATAAAAAAATTGGTATCAATTCGGGTATTAAAAGAAAGTTAATAATTTGAAGTATATGAAAGTTATATTCTTTAATGAAAGCCTTGTATTATAGTATATTTTTTGTAATTGTTATGAGAATTTTGTCAAATTACAGAATTTCAAAATAATCAACTAACTGTTTCCTAGAGGTTCTGATGAGTGAAACCGTGGAAAAAGGCTAGTGTCCAGTGAACACTTCTTTGCACTAAATTGAAGTGGTTTCTTTTTTGTGATTTATAGCGCAAGCTTACTTACAGACTTTTGTCCGTGTCAAAGCAGACTTAAACATCTTATCTCAAAATACAACGTCCAGCAAACTACTTAGGCTACTTCGAATTGTCCTTTCTCAAGACAAAAGTGGTTCCCTCGAACATAAATCCTTCTTTAAACTGTCAACCATTACGTAGAATAAGCTTTTTCCTTATTCCCAGAGTATTATACACTTAAAATACTTTAGCAAAATACGAACGATAAAATCTGGAAGAAAAATATCTCCAAATGTATTTACATTTCGCAACACTGTATGGAGAATTGAATTAACAGGATTCCTCTGAATGGATCTTGGAGATGAAATATATTTAAAAAAGGTTCTTTCATGAACATTTTCGGCTACTTATCTATTGAAATAAAGATATATTTTGTGTTGTAGAAAAACGGCGAAGGAATTATTTGTAGGTAGGTAATTAAATTATTATTGGAAAAGGTTGGCTTGCCCTGGTTGTCGCTAAATGTGATTTTTTGGGTGTTAGATGATGAAGTTACTTTTGTCATAATCATCATCATTAATATTTTCCTCTTCTGAGCACAAGCCGTCAGAATGAGAGGACTTAGGCTGCAGTGGTAGGACCTTGTGCAAGGTCCGCCCGGATTGCTACCACCATCTTGCTTGCTAATCCTGCCGTGAAGCAGCAGTGCTTGCACTGTTGTGTTTCGGCGTGGAGAGTAAGACAGCCGGTGAAATTACTGGCACTTGAGGTATCCCATCTTAGGCCTCTAGGTTGGCAACGCATCTGCAATACCCCTGGTGTTGCAGATGTTTATGGGCGGTGGTGATCTCTTACCATCAGGAGCTCGTTTGCCATCCAGTCGAATAAAAAAAAAAATCTCCGCGCGGGCCCATTTCGGATTGGGAACTTCACAAAAACCATTGACTCCTGAAACGACTGACCACTAACTCAGATGTGTGAGCTCAGGATCGAACCCACACTGCTTGAGAGGCCATAGTTCAAGCCACAAGTCTACCACGACCTCATAGGTATAATCCCACTAATAATAAATGCGAAAGTATGTTTTTTTTTATTCCACTGGATGGTAAACGAGCAAGTGGGTCTCCTGATGTTAAGAGATCACCACTGCCCATAGACACCTGCAACACCAGGGGGATTGCAGAATGCAGATGCGTTGCCAACCTAGTGACCTAAGATGGGATACCTCAAGTGCCAGTAATTTCACCGGCTGTCGTACTGACTGCTGCTCACTCACTTACTTTCACTGCTGCTTCACGGCAGGATTAGCGAGCAAGATGGTGGTAGCAATCCGGACGGACCTTGCACAAGGTACAACCACCTGCAAATAAATAAAAGAAAGTATGTAACTCTGTTTGTTTGTTACTTCATCACGTCTAAACCGCTGAACCGATTTAGATGAAATTCGTCGATAGTTTTTATCCCGGGAAATTGCATAGTTCCCGAGGATAACGATAACTGAATCCCACGAGGGCGGAGTCGCGGTTAACGGCTAGTATTACGAAAAAACTTAATTCCATTAAAACAACCTTGTGGCGTCACGGAACCACGTAAAGAAAAGTTTTATAGAGTTTTATAGCAAATGGACTGTATGAGGAGAAACTGGTTAAAGTTTAGAATAACCTAAAAAACTGGGCAAAGAAAGATGGGCTTTCGGTTAATACTGCCTTTATCATTCCAGATTAATTACAAAAGACTCACCATGCCTTTCCTCTACGATAGCGAACCCGTGGAAAGTTTTCAGCAGTCCAGGCTTAGGTCAAATCTAAATGTCTTAAAAAAGTCACACGTACGCACGGATTACACAAAATAATATTCTTTAACACAGCACAACTAAAATGTTCTCTTAATGTAGTAGGTTTTAATTAATTAATTAAATATAGAAATAAAAGGTGCCTTCTTCTGGCGAGTTCAAATTGACACTAGTTGCGCGCGCAGACCATAGCCAATACCTTCGTAGGCTGCGTTTCGTTTCAGTCAGACTTAGCGCAGCGCTTTTGCAAATTAAAACTAGAATAAAAAAGGCGATATATCGAACAAACCTATTACTCCACTTCTATTTCCATCTCTGTCACACAGATATCATTATCCCGCGATAAAAGAACCCGGAAATTCGGAATTAAGAAAACCCCAACAATGGATCACAATGGCAACACCAAACAACACTTAATACGTTCTTTTGTTGCCAAATCTAATTCAGAGGAACCCTTCCATTTGACAGTTCTGGAGGGTGAAATATTGTGGCTGGTTAGGGTGGGGACTTAGTGTAAGGAGGGCGAGGGACTAAAAAAATATTTATTCAACTAGCCGTCCGTTTATCTATCGCGCGGGAACTAGAGAATTTTCCGGAATAAAAAAACTATTCTATTTCCTTCTCGGGGATCAAAATATCTGTTCTTTTTATTCATCTGGATGGCAAACGAGCAAGTGGGTCTCCTGGTGGTAAGAGATCACCACCGCACATAGACACCTGCAGCACCAGGAAGATTGCAGATGCGTTGCAAACCTAGAGGCCTAAGATGTTTATCGAATTTCATCTAAATCGGTTCAGTGGTTTAGACGTGATGAAGTTACAAACAAACGAATGAATAGAGTTACAAACTTTTGCATTTTTAATATGTGTACTACTTGATTATTATATTTCTACCTTTAAATTGTAATGTGACTTGCAATAAACGATTTTATTCTATTCTATCATAATACGATGCTAGAAACTACGAGTATTAAAAGGGAAAGAACTCTACAACTTATGCTTTATCTTCACAAACCTAAGTTACTAATGGATCGTTAAAGTAGAAATAGGCATTATTTTAATAAATAATAAAATTCGCAAATTCATCATCCTAGCCTATATAAATCTCCCATTGCTTGTCTCAGGCCTTCTCTCAGAATAAAAGGGCTTGGACCTTAGTTTCCACACGGTGAAAGTAATTTTTGTAACGTTTTTAAATAATTTTCCAGATTATAAATAAATTTAAGATCTATTTTATAGTAATTACTTGTTTAAGTGAGGTATGTGTGTGTGAGTGAGTGTGTTTATGTGTGTGAGAGAAAGAGTAACTGTATGTATGCACATACAATTTTTGCAGATAAAGTCTTCTGTTGAAAATAAAAAGCCTTGCCTTAAAGAAACTGGTATGAAAAGGTGACTAACCTCACTGAGCGTTTTAACCCCGCTACATCTCACAGCGTATCCTCACCCTGTTACCGCGCGAGTACGTAATTTTTTCATCTGCCCAAAACCGGAAGATGCGTGATTGCCTTTATCTATTTAAGCGAGGGGCTTTGTTTTTATGTAAATGTTGGCACTTCCGGCCGGAGCGACACTTCCGGTCTTCAGGCTGGCAGTGACTAATAGAGGCTTTTAATGTTGGTCAAGTTTTTTGACCGCGTGACGGCTCTTTTGTTTGGTACGGGCAATCTTTGTTTGTTTACTGCAGTAACGTCAGAAAGAAGGGTTATGAATGAGTGGAGGTCGGTTTTTTGTAGCCGGGTCAGTCAACTTTTTAGTGTAGTTGAAATGATAACGGCTTTTAAGCGATAAGACCGCCTATTGTCTACCGTGAATCTAAGTGTTTATATTATAGGTTTTTTTTTTTTTTACTGCTTTATGGTGTGCAATAAAGAATATTGCACACCATAAAACAGTGCTAGTAGGTAGCATTTGCTCAATACTAGCATGCTTTCGTGGGGTGACACTCTTTCCCGGCCGGATAATACCGACATGGAAATACCGACCTGTTTTTCGGTTACACGCCATAGAAACTGACATGAGCTTCTATGGGCGTGTACACGAAAAACAGGGTCGGTATTTTCATATCGGTACTATCCGGGCCGGGAAAGAGTGTCACCCCTTTCGTGCTAGTTACTAGCATGTGTAGCAGTAGTTGCTTTAGGTGCTAGTATGCTTATAAGCATGCTAGTCACGCGCATGTGTAAGGCGGCCTAAAGTTTTAAATCCATACTAATATTATAAATGCGAAAGTGTGTGTATGTATGTTTGTCCGTCTTCCACGTCAAAACGGAGGGACGGATTAACGTAATTTTTGGCATAGAGATAATTTTATGGGCCAGAGAGTGACATAGGTTACTTTTAATCCCGGAAAAATGCACAGTTCCCGAGGGAACAGCGCGCGATAACCGAATTCCACGCGGGCGAAGCCGCGGGCAAAAGCTAGTATGTATCTGGACATTGGGACTCCAAGCTTTATAGTAAGGCTCCTAGCTGCCCGGTCGTCTAAACAACATTGTACAGTAAATGGGTTTATGGGATACTTTTTCCCTGATTATCATCACATTTTTCCAGATATGCATATTGGAGAAAACGTTGTTTTGTGCTGTCCACTACAGAAAAACAAACAATTAAGATAGCTATCACGCTATCTCGCTTCAAAGGTCTGGTATTGTGTTCTACGATAACAATTGTACGGGTTTTTGTTACGATTTTTGATAATATTTGCATTGATGGCATACATTTTGTTTGAAGATTAAACAGGTCAACCCTACAATGCTTCTATTATTTTTCGAATTTTAACCATAATTTAAAGTTCTCTACCCGTTACGCCGTATCGTGCTATAACCGTAATAGGAGCGTGTCAGGAACGGAATGAAGCGCATACACGATACCTGGGATAACTCGGGGCAAGTTCTAGGAATTTGATATTGATAAAAACGATGTCGATGTAATAAAAATAAAAAAATAAATATCATGGGACACTTGACACCAATTGACCTAGTCCCAAACTAAGCAAAGCTTGTACTATGGACACTAGGCAACGGATAAACATACTTATATATATAAATACACAATTAAATACATATTTAACATCCAAGACCCGAGAATAAACATTCGTATTATTCATACAAATATCTGCCCCGGCCGGGATTCGAACCCGGGACCTTAAGCTTCGTAGTCAGGTTCTCTAACCACTTGGCCATCCGGTCGTCACTAAATAAATTATTACACCATGAAAAAAGTAAACAGTCTTAATAAAAGGTGAGGAAATTTCAATAACGAACATGAATGAGAATTTAGCTTTGAGTCATTATAAATATTTTAAGAATGTCCCGTTGACCACTGTGGACGTTGAGAAAACGTTTAGCAGTTTAAAGTGGACGCATTCATCTAGACGGCAATCATTAATACCGACGAATATGGAAAAAATATTAATAGTTTAAAGTTTATTTAAAAACAATGTTAACTAACCTTGTACAATTATGAGTTTACATATATAAAAAAGAACTAACCTAAGATAGCTTAACTAACTGTAACAATGAAAATTATAAAAAGTATACCCCGTCTAAAAGATCTGCCTGTGGCAGGGTTCCCATGACGCTGGCCGCATTACCCCTTTGGATCGCAAGTGAGATCCGCTGGGATAAGTACGCGCCAGCTCTTGGGTCCCAGAAGCGTCGACCAACCGGGGACAGGGCCTTTATAAAAACTTCATGTCGGCTGATATATTAATTATATATTATAAGTGTGATATAGCACGCGTCATCTCGTTTAAGTTAAGCTTAAACTTGTATTTTGAGACTATCTGTGAGATCCTGTAGTTGGCTATGTCTATTTTCATAATCATATTGTTTTATAAGCTGTTGGTTCTCCTTTTTAATAAATAAATAAAAGCTATTTTAAAATCATCATCATCTCAGCCGTAGGACGTCCACTGTTGGACATAGGCCTCCCCCATAGATCTCCAGTTGCCTCGGTAGGAAGCGGCTTGCATCCACTGTGAACCCGCGGCTTTAACTAGGTCATCCGTCCATCTCGTTGGTGGGCGTCCTACGCTGCGCTTGCCGATCCGCGGTCTCCACTCGAGAACTTTTCGGCCCCAACGGTCATCTGTTCTCCGTGCTATATGGCCTGCCCATTGCCACTTCAACGAGCCATGTTCTTCTACGTATCTCCTCATTTCTGATTCGATCCCGTAGAGAAACCCCAAGCAGAGCTCGCTGAGCAACTCTGAGCCTATTTATAAGGCCTCCTGTATAGCACCATGTCTCACGACACGTCATTGTAAAATAAACATATAAATACACGTTTTAATTTTTTTAAAATTTAAAAATGAGGAGAAAATAAGTAATATTTATTTATGTCGAATAACATTTAGATGTTGGCAGTAACATCGATATATTTTATTGTCGATAAAATATTTTGCTACATCACTTTCGTATAGATGCCCCGAGTTATCCCAGGTATGCACGGTTGGCTAAGAAACGTGCTAGTGGGAATATTATTATGTAGTCTCATACTTTTTGATACAAAGAATATATTTTTGTCTGACACGGTGCTATTACGGTCATAGTATGACACGGTGTATGTATGGGTAGAGCCCTTAATAGTAGACGTTACCCGTGGCTTTGCGCGCGTATTCCATTAGATCCGGCAGTTGAATTAAAATTCTTGGATTTTACCAAATTCCCACGGGATTTTCCAAATTAATTCGTTGATTTTATTAACGTTGCATATAAATACCTGCGCCTATTTCATGTCCCCATAGCGGTTGAATTTTTAGGATTTTATATCGATCCTAAGGTAATATAGGGGTAAAAATTGACCTATGTGTTATTCCAGACAATTATCCACATACCAATTTTCATCCAAATCCGTCCAGCTGTTTTAGCGTGAAGTAGTAACAAAAATAGACACACACACACATATGTACAGTCAAGGGCAAAAATATGTATACACTTTAACCACTGTGACAGTTTATATATATGGCAGTTCAAATATGACGAAAATAGACAAGGTACTAAAGTGTATACATATTTTTACCCTTGACGTACATACACACACATGCATAAATTTGTAAGCATGTACGATCAAGGACTTTAATTCATGAGCCACGATGGAATCTTTTCAAAAGAAAAATCATTACGATTTTCATTGTTAATTAATGCGATGTAACTCTGCCGTTTACTGTGAAATGGTTTCATTTAAAATATCATTAAGGATTCTAGTTATACTTGTTTTCATTGACTGCAATGAAACAAGAATGATGGCTACAAAATCAAAAACTTTAGTTAATTGTTAGTCATAGATACGCATGGCTCTCGCGGAATACTGAACAATGCGGAAAATCGGAAAACTCAAATTCGAGTGAAGCACAGCGGTACAGTTGCTGAACAATGGTAATACTAGCGTTCGGCATTTAGCGTTCCAATATCAAAGGACTCTGATATTTTAAACTTGCCATACATAAAATGTATGTACAGTCACTTGGAATAGCAGGGCGGCCGGGAACTGGGGCCGTGGTCCGTGCTGACTTGCCATTTTGGTCGGGTTTGCTCTAATTGCCACGCTGAGCAGGCGGGTTGGCAATCGCAGTATATTCACACCGGTATCGCTGCTGCCCGACACCGGTGGGACCGATCTGTACTTGGTCGCAGAAGTCTCTTAGTCGCCTTTTACGACACCCGCGGAAAAGTCGGGGAGTGCTATTCTTAAGCCGGCACCCAGCAAGCGGCCGAGGATCGTGCAATAGCCGAGGATCGTAAATAGCCGAGGATCGTGCAATAGCCGAGGATCGTGCCAATATGCAAAGGGATCGTGCTCAGTGGCGTGCCATGGGAATTCCACATAACGAACATAGGCTGATGATGATGATGACAGTCACTTGTAATGCTAGGGGTAGAGAGCAATGCTAGGGGTTTATTTGAAGGATAAAATCCGAAATCACATTATCCGACAAAGAACGAAACTCACTTGTTGCTTAAAGAATTAGTTCGCTGAAGTGGCGTTGGGCTGGCCACGTCTGTCGCAGGACCGATGAACGGTGGAGTAGACGAGTCCTCGAATGGAGACCACGGACGGGGAAACGTAGTGTAGGGCGTCCTGAAGCACGGTGGATGGACGACCTTAAGAGGGTCGCTGGCGGCGGATGGATGCGAGGGGCTGAAGACAGAGTGTTGTGGCGCGCCATGGAAGAGGCCTATGTCCAGCAGTGGACTGCTGTGGGCTGATGATGATGATGATGATAGCGATCACTTGAACTGCCAATTATCTATAGATAACTGAGTTATGCCTTAAGGCCTCTGCCCATTACAAGTATGATACCTACCATGACCGAAACCGGTGGTAGATTTTTTTTGACATTCTTAAGTGCTTGTTATAGCCTAAATATAATAAATATACTATACCCCTGGTGTTGCAGATGTTGCGGTGGTGATCTCTTACCATCAGGAGACCCATTTGCTCGTTTGCCATCCAGTCCAATAAAATAAAAAAAATACTGACTTTGACTTTGAAATAGGAACGTCTGTCAAAAACATATTCTTTGTATTGAAAAGTATGAAACTACATTACGCCCACTGGCACGTTTTGTAACCAACCCTCGCCGTCGCGTGTCATATGCGCTTAACGTTCCGTTACTGACGCGTTCCTATTACGGTGATGGAACGATACGGTACAGTGGGTAGAGAGTTATACAAATGTCAAATAGCTTACTTTCCATTGTTCTATGTCATCCATACTAATATTATAAATGCGAAAGTGTGTTTGTATGTTTGTCCGTCTTCTGGTATTAATTTTTGTTATTTATTTATTTTATTTATTTATTTATTTAAGGTTCACCGACAATTGTTAACACAAGATACATCAAAAATTGCTGCTCGCATGAACATGTTGAACTGAGTGTCACAATCACTTATAAACACCGCGTGCAAAACAAACGTGAAGCTTAAAAACTAAATTCATATAAGTATTTGAATTATGTTCTCAAAGAAAACACACAAGAAACTAAGCAAAGTATACTAACTAGGACGAGTGACCTAAATTATTTTAGAATATTACTGATTAGTTTGCGAGGTGGGTCATGGTGAATGTCCGTGATGTCGCTGAAATAGCTGTATAGAGATAGCTTATGGGCCAGAAAGTGACATAGGCTACATTTCATCCCGGAAAAATACACAGTTTCCGAGGGAACAGCGCGCGATAACCGAATTCTACGCGGGCGTAGCCGCGGACAAAAGCTAGTACTAAAATACTTTTTTATAGCGAACTTACCGAGTTAGCTTAAACCCAAGTTATGAATATAATGACCCGGATAACTCACGTCTTAAATCGAGTTTAGCTCGACATGTTTCGGGCTAATCCGTAGCCCTTCGTCTTCGGAGCAACGCCAAAGACGTGAGTTATCCGGGTTATATGAGTGAGTCTCACGGTAGTTTCATGTCCAAGTTATGAATTTTAAAAAGCATAATTTTATCACGCACACCGCTTTCAGATTGAGATGCAGTTGTGTGTGCACGCTCTGTTGACCAATATCTGACAACAAATGTGCATAAATATCTGATACGACTCTATTTCTAGGGTAAGACGTGTCAGATATTTTTGCCCGCTCCGCTGTGGCAGATATTAATGGAGGTGATTGAGCAGACACACACACGTAACATCTGGCTTTCTTTTTCGGAGAGCGGAAGCAATTTTAGTGGTTAAAATTATGTCGTTTTTTATGTTTGCATACGTTGCGTAGCCGTGGTGGCCGAGTGGTTTGACCTATGGCCTCTCAAGCAGAGGATCGTGGGTTCAAACCCCGGCTTGCACCTCTGAGCTTTTCGAAATTCATGTGCGGAATTACATTTGAAATTTACCACGAGCTTTACGGTGAAGGAAAACATCGTGAGGAAACCTGCACAAAAAACCTGCGAAGCAATTCAACGGTGTGTGTGAAGTTCCCAATCCGCACTGGGCCCGCGTGGGAACTACTGCCCAAGCCCTGTCATTCCGAGAGGAGGCAGTGGGACGTATATAGCCTGGGATGATGATGGATGATTATGTTTGCGTAGTCAGCTTTATTTCGCATAACATTAACTGTCGTAGTGTGAATTCGTATAACATTTGAAGACTGCAATTTAAATTGGCCAAAATAGCAAAAATGAGTAATGAATACTGTTATATTACGTTTTTTTCTGTCTTTCAAATGGCTAGGGTTTTTTTTTATTCGACTAGATGGCAAACGAGCAAGGGGGTCTCCTGATGGTAAGAGATCACCACCGCCCATAAACATCTGTAACACCAAGGGTATTGCAGATGCGTTGCCAACCTAGAGGCCTAAGATGAAATACCTCAAGTGCCAGTAATTTCACCGGCTGTCTTACTCTCCACGCTGAAACACAACAGTGCAAGCACTGCTGCTTCACGGCAAGATTAGCGAGCAAGATGGTGGTAGCAATCTGGGCGGACTTTACACAAGGTCCTACCACCTGCAGGGTAGGGTTATTCGATTAAATAAAGACGCGAGATATCCATTATATAGCTGTTGCCCGCGACTTCGTCCGCGCAGAATTTGTTTATCGCTACCCCGTGGGAACTATGCAATTTTTCAGGATAAAAATTATCCTATTTCTTTCCTCATGTTCAAACTATCTGTACCTACAATACTGAATTCAGTAAGCGGTTTACACGTAAAAAGGTAACAAGCAAACAGACTTATAAACTTTCGCATTTATCGTATTAGTGGAATGAGCGAGTCTCACAGTAGTTTAATGTTCAAAGTATTTGTATTGTTTTGTATTGTACAGTCGAGTTCATAAACTCGTAAGCAATAATTTTATTTCAACTCCAAATTTTGTTACTTTTACGGTGATCCCGTAAAATCCATACCTATCGAAAAATAGATAAATAGATAGATGTCACTAGTGTCGCTGCTTAAGTGACTAAATAAGAAACAAACCAGCTTAATTTAATTCGTGTCTGTACTCCTGTCCAATGGTGGTGTAGCGGTATAGCACGCAGCACGGAATGCTGAGGACCTGGGTTCGATTCCCAGCACGGGTCTCTTTTTCTGGTTTTTCTGTGCATCTAAGTTTCAGTTTGTATTTTCCATAATAATTTGATCAAAAATATCTGAACACGCTTCTACGCCGTTAACAATAGAGTCGTGTTCAGATATTTTTGATCAAATTTTTGCTCACAAGTTTATGAACTCGACTGTACAAACTTGTGACAGACGAACGTACAAACGAAAATCCACTTGGTACCTTTTGAGAAACCTTAAAAATGCCCACATCTAGCCCTCGCCCTGCACAAACCAATGCTGGCGATCCATCAATACGTCTTTTTTACCGACGTGGACGAATGGCAAGGGTAATGGACCATAATGCCGGTAATTAATGACGCCAGCTTATCGACAGCCTTAATTAAATACTGGCAAGCCAGTGACGGGGGGATAGCCTGACAAATTATGTGCTCGAGTTTCTGGATGCAATCGTTAGAAATAACAGCACGTACGTCGCAGCCAAATGGTCAATACAGAGATTCGAACAAATCGCTAAGGCATATGACCAAATCGCGCAGTTAAAATGGCGATTCTAGTTTATTATTTGCCTAGAGAACATCAGTCATTTGATCGTAGCCCTGAATTTTTAGTGGAATGACGACATCAGCCAAAAAAAGCAACTTGTTTTTTTCATTAAATCATTAGTGATTTGATAAAATGCCTTGATGCCTGTGTCTCGTACGGTGAGTGGAAATCCGGAGGCCCGACTCGCCTCCCCCCTTCTCCCTTCCCCTGTAGCCACCCCGTTTAGGCCGGCAACGCACCCGCAGTCCTAATAATGCTGCAGGTGTCCATGGGCGGCGGTGATCACTTGCCATCAGGTGACCCGCATGCTCGTTTGCCAGCTATTTGACGTAAAAGAACACGTCACCACGTCACGACGAAAGTCACTGGACACGATCAGTGATATGATTATAATTCTCTACTCTATTGTAACGTAGTATATAGGTAATTTGATGACGCAAGTACAATTACTTACATTAAAATTTTACTCTTGTTTCATGAAACCGAGAAACCGTTTTCAGAAACAGTAAAAAACGCCCAACTCTAGTGTGTATTTTCTAAAATAAGTACTCGCTAGAGCTATTTTTATTATTTCTAAATGGCAATGCTAAAAAACTCATCTTCACCACAAACAAACCCCGTGCCACTACATAAATAAAAGGGAAAATCCTATTTCCAAAAGTTAATGAAAAACTTACGTACATTTCCTCACATTGAACACAACAACCTCACCATTTTAATTGGAAATTCCAAACAGTACCGTGTTGAACACGGGCTGTGTTCAACATATTATGTTCAACACAAACAATAAGGCTACGCAGGCGCTACAAAGATGGTGCTTCCGTATTAGTCAGATGCGTCTAAATTCGGGTTGAAAATTTATGAAATATGTTGGATGTGGTATAAAATAAAGAATAGTAATTGTTTACTAGCTTATATTTTAATTAAATAAATCTGAATAACTCACGCCTTAAATCGAGCTTAGCTTAATATGTTTCGGGTTAATTCGTAACCCTTCGCCTTGGAGCAATGCGAATCGGCGGCTGCCGCAAGTCGGGCTAAACTTTAAGGCCGTCTTGCAGGAAAAAATAAATCTAGATTTAGTAGTTAACCCAGGCTTAAGCTTGACAGTTCCACTCAAAGGTTGACTGGCAGAGATCCCTGCAGGGATAAGTCCGCCTTTGTACTTAACACAACTTTTATTTATGTAACCTTTTTGTTTTCCTTTTTGTACAATAAAGAATATAAACAAACAAACAAACAATTTGACACTACTAAACTGAGCTTAACGCTAACTCGAGATTTACGTGTGCAAGTGGGCCTAAGACGTGAGTCATCCGGGTTTATTTCATTTAATATGAGTGAGTTTCTCACGGTATTTATGTTTATTGGATGGATAACCTTTGTCAAATGTACGCACCACGCACCATCTGAATCGTGACCACTGTGGAATCTTTCATTTATTTGCTCTTTATTTAAAGTTTTTGACAGAAAAAGTCAAACAAACATTAACCTCGCAACATAACATGAACATTAACAGTAACATCGCATTGCCGCATTGCTTGATAAGGGAAATAAAAGAGAGAGTTTCGAACTTCGGAGTAGGCCTCAGATTTTTCGGGTTCATTTTATAGCCAATCATCATCATCTCTGGCTATAACGTTCTATATCTAAGTTGAGATGATAAGGATGGTGAGGAGGCCTGTGCCAAGCGGTAATGCGCAGGCCTCTTCTCAAAATGAGAGGGCTTAGGCTGTTATTTCCAAGCTGGCCCAGTGTGGATCGGAAATTTCACAAACACATTGAATAGCTTCGCCAGGTTTGTGCAGGTCACCTCCCAATTTCCATCACCGGAAGCTACGTGGTAAATTTTGCACATGAATTGATTTTAAAAGTCTGACATGTGAGCCCGGTGTGAACCCACGATACTCTGCTTCAGAGGCTATAGATCAAACCACTAGGCCACCACGGCTTAGTGATATTAGTAATTAGTAATATAAAAAAGTGAAATGTACAAGTTTTTTGAGGTCAAATTGTATTATTTATTTATATTAGTGTCTTCTGTGATGGTGAATGTTTTTTCTTTTTTCTTCTTCGATTTCGATGTTGAATTTCGACCAAATCGTCGGTCCATCTTCCAGCAATGCCACCTCCACATTTTCCAGATGCACCTTACATTGTAAGATTGTCCCCGTTCTGTTTACCGACTAAGCAAGCAGTAAACTTTATGGCACGGCGTCCCGAGTCACGCCCCGCGGCTCGAATTACTACGAGATAGAATTATTACTTATACCACGCGTCTCACGGGAGCAGTTTTATTTACTTTATGTCTGAGGTGCACACTGAGGTTTTTCCTGGCGCAAAAGAATCAGTATTTCGTAAACATCGAACCAGGGGCATTAACGGCGAGGGTTTTTCGACTTTGACGTTGTTCCGTTTGACCGATTTTTGAGTTTGACGTTACAGTCTTGGTTGCGATTGGCTCAATAACTTAATGAATTAAAAGAATTTCTTTGCTCACCCGCGACCTTAAAAGTCAATAAGTTAGTAGTTATAAAAAAATATGGCTCTGTCCATCGGAGGATATGGCAGTATCTGGTGGGTTTTGTCGTTGTACAGTTAAAAATTGTAGAAAACAAAATATGTTGCACAAAAGTAACACAAAACGTCAAAGTTGTCAAACGGACTTACGATACTTCGACTTCGTTGCCATTCAACGAGATGTATGGATGACCTGGTTCAACCGCGGATTTCCATACGACGTACGTTCATGGGCTTATTTAAAAAAAATGTACCATTTTTTTTTTGAAATTTTGAAACAAAATAATGTTTTTTTCTACTCAGAATCAAGAGCACAATCGATTCCGGTAGTTTAAAAAAATATCCCCAAAAAAAAAAAATTTTGCGACGTTTTTTTCATACACTCAGTGTGGGCGTGACAAAACTGACTCATAAAATTTTGTATGAAAAAATGGGGACGTTTTTTAAACGATCGGAATCTGAGTAGAAAAAACCTCATTTTTTCCAAAATTTCAAAAAAAAGAAAGGGAAAATTGTACGTTGAAAACGCCCTCATACGTCCTACGAGAACTTTTCGGCCTAACGGCCAAAACCTGTTCTCCGTGCTATGGCCTGCCTATTGCCACTTCAACGAGCCAATTCGCTTGGCTATTTCGGTGACCCTTATTTTTCTCGTCACGTGATACACCAAGAAAAAGTAATAAATGTAATTTAACATGTGAAATGGAGCGAATACTCAAAACCCTTCCTTCACAGACAGAGCCAAAAATAGAGAGCCAGAGATAAAAATTAAAAGCCCAATTAGATAAATTCAATAACCAATGTTCATTTAAGCGTTACATTTTATTGGTTAGTTGGAACTATAATATTCAGTCGAGTTGCAAGCCTTGGCCATTCGCCAGAAATTTGGCAAAAGCTTTCGTAGCCGGGAAGATTTTTAAAACGTGGTATTGCCAAATTATTGTTTTAGTTACGGTTTGCGGGAAGCGCGATGTTGCCAGTTTTGGGGAATATTGTGGTCACTTGTTTTCATATTTTGGAGTTCAAACAAGATTATTTAGATTTTTTTTAGGTCTGTTTAGGTTTGGGCGTTTATTTTTTTTAGATTTGTGTTGAAGTCTTGGAAGTTATGTGCCTCTTATAGAGGGTCCTAGGTTTGAGCCCAGGCTTGCTGTATAATTTTGGGAATCCCACTAACTTAATTACTAGGTATATTATAAATGTGAAATTTTGTGAAGACGATTGGAGGGTTGGATGTTTAGTACTTAATCACATCTAAACCGCTGAACCGATTTAGATGAATTCGGTATAGGTACAGATAATTTGAGTCCCGGGGAAGGACAAAATATTGATTGAATCCAAAATGTAGCGAAGGATTCTGCAATAGAGTCCTGAGCGTAGCAAGGGATTCTAAAGTAGAATTCTGAGCGTAATGAGGGATTCAAGTTTAACGCCCAAGATGAAAATAATTTTGCTCCCGAGTGGCTTATACAATTTTCACACCGAGCATTAAGAAACTTGAATTAAAATATTTCAAATATTGTTAAAGAACAATCAGCATAGAAAATGGCGTGGCTTTACAATAATCAACTTCAAAAAATGCATTTGCAATAAAACACTTAGAAAAGCCTTGAACAGAAAATGCACTTTGCTCCCTCTCGTCATGGGAGGAAAAGTTACTTTTCTGAAGGAGAGGTGTGAAAAATAGTTTTTATCCCGGAAAATTGCATAGTTCCGTGGGAGTTTATAAATAAATTAGCGCTAGATATCAAGTCGAGCGCAAGTTGTTAAATTGCATAATTACCTATTGACGGATTTGTTTAGGCAATAAAATTATTTTTAATACGATTCAGGCATACAGGTTGTGCCAGCGCCAACGTTCCCAGATAAGATGACAATACTCCAATTTCAAACAAAAACCAGCTAACAACATAAAAAGCAATATGCACCTCTCGCTAAGAGAGCCAATAAATCGATTTTTAGTTGCGATTGGTTCGAGGTTCAAAATCGGTGCAAAGATCGTTGCAATGCCCGTTGTGAAAGCCGTGGTACGTGGAAAACGTCACGATCGTGGAAAATCGATTTTATCGGATAATAAAAGTATAGGATAGGTTGTTTGTGGATAGATAAGCGGGTTATTCTTGAACGGTAACTAATAAAAGATAAATAAATGTTTCGAGTACCATTCAGGCATAAATAAAGCTCAAATAAAGAATGTGAAAATTATAAAAGTACCAAGTAAGTATGTACATGTTGTGCCAACTCTGCTCGTAATAGTCGGAGGCACTGCGCTCGAAGTTGTTGACGACTATGTATTGTATACCTAGGACAAACGGTCCAGTTAGGTAGGTTCAACTTCGAGAAAGAGATCACTCGTCGCATCCGACTCGGCTGGCAGCGTTCGGAAGCTTCGCAGTGTCTTTTCGTCCGAATTACCGCAGTGTTGAAGTCAAAAGTCTTTGACAAGGATGACATACGGACCTGAGACGTGAGGCTAACGATGGGGGCCTCATGAGGAATCAAAGTCACTCAAGTTC
>NC_133496.1:475009-489717 GCF_025370935.1 Choristoneura fumiferana | reverse complement strand
TAAATAGCGGCTTTGACAAGACATCTGTACTCCAAATTTAATTGATACACATCTTATAGTTTTCGAGTGAAATGCCTGTGACATACGGACGGACAGACAGACAGACAGACAGACAGTCGGATTTGACGAAACTATAAAAATAATGAGGCTGACAACACTTGCTGTACACTGATTAAACGATGTTAATACTTAGATATTATTTTAATTTTCCAGATATTAAATTATACTCTGGACTCTTCAAGGTGCATCAAAACTCACCTAGTAATTTGTGAAACTTGATGAAGCACTTCAGGAGTCCCTTTAATGACCTTTGTCAGTGCCCATTTACTTACAGTCCAGACGCATCAATTTTTAGAAATTTCGACCAGATTGGCATTGAATATATCTTCTAATATTTTAATTCTAACATAATCTTATAACATTTGCATTCTGACGATGGTAGGAAGTTGAATTAAACAAAAAATAATTTATTTATTTTTATAGTACCTAGAAGTATCAAAATTATCTAAGCCGGGCTAGAATGAAAATATGTCAATTTTGACAGTAGGAGTGAGAGACGTGAGTAGAGAGCCTTGGGGGAAGGCCTATGTCCAGCTGTGGACGTCTTTCGGCTGACATGATGATGATGATGAATTTTGACAGTCTCAAAAATGATACCAGATTAAAGTTTCGTAAAAAAATGTCTGGACAGCTTTTGCTGGCCAGAGTCTAGTTCCTTAATTAAAAGCAGTTTTTTTAGCTAAAATCCATGGTTAACTTGTATAGATGTAGTGAAAAATTTTTTACACAGGCCAAGTAATAATCAATGTTATGTGAATGTCACAAAGACAAACAGACAATAATTCTAAAAAAAACCGGCCAAGAGCGTGTCGGACACGCTCGAAATAGGGTTCCGTAGCCATTACGAAAAAAAGAAGTAATATTTTTCATAGAATTTCGCATTTTGTAAGGAATATTCCAAGTTTAGGTAGCTATATTTTATACCTTAGGCTGCTATTTACTCTTAAACTACTAATAATTCTTAAGAAAACTTAACCGTTATAGTTTTCCTTGTATGTTTGATATACTTACAACCATCCTGATTTTTTTCAAATTTTTCCACCCACCGGTTTAGATTTTAGAGGGGGGACGCTCGATTTTGATGAAAATTTGCACTTTAAAGTGGAATATTTTGCAAACAGATCACTGAATCGAGAAATCGTTATAGCAACCCCTATTGGTTTTAAAAGACCTATTCAACGATACCCCACACTACAAGGTTGTATGAGAAAAAAAAACACCCCCACTTTCCGTCTATGGGAGGTACTTTAAAAAAATGTTTTTGATTTTTTTAATGTACCATTTTGTCGGCAAAGTTAACATATATATTCGTGCAAAATTACAGCTTTCTAGCATTGATAGTCCCTGAGAAAAGCCGCGGACGGACATACAGACAGACAGACATGGCGAAACTATAAGGGTTCCGTTTATGCCATTTTGGCTACGGAACCCTAAAAATCATTGTTTTGGGTTCTATTGCGCTAGTATAGGCCCAAATATTTTTAATGTACACACACCGACTTTCTACAGATTTATTATATTTATAGAGAGTCGGTGTCTATACATTCGAAATATTTAAGAAAAACTATCACTAGGAGGGGCCTATATTAGCGCAACAGAGCTCAAAACAACGATTTTTAGAACTATTGTCTGTTTATCTGTTTACCTGGGCGTTTGCACACGCTAATCTCAGAAGGTGACCTGTCGTTTTGCCGAGTTTCATTACGCAGATTTTCGTTTCGCAGACAACTGTTGGCAGATTTTTCTTTTGGCCGAGCAACGTTTGGTATAATTTCGTTACGCCTATTATTCGTTTCGCCGAGTAGTCGGTAGGAAGAATAGCGATAAGCAGATTTACGTTTAGTAGATTGTTTGTTTCGTAATTGTTTCAGTTAACCGAACAACTGTTCGTCGAGACACGATAAGCAGAGTTATCACATGGCATTCATATTGTTAAGTAGATTTAATGTTCAGTCGATTTTTGTTTCGTAATCTGCGTAGATAAAATCGGCCAAACGACAGGTAGGATTTTACTGAGTTGATTATATAAATATACTAGCTTTTATCAAAATGAAGTTAGGTGCGACGACGAGCGTTAGCGAGGAGGAGTGTTAGGTAGAATTGCGACCAACGAGCCGAGCGAGCGAAGCGAGCGTGCCGCGGCAGCGGCCGGCGAAGTGCCAGAACCGAACTGCTAGCATCGCGACTTGGTTTGTTTAAACTCCAATGTAAAATAAATACAAATGATGGTCAAAAATACGTTTATTACTTGCGTTATACGTTTGAAACTTGTGAGGGTACATAAAAAAAATCATAAAGAATGCGCGGTCAGCACGGCGTGTAAAAATGCTAATAAGGCCATAGTGTAATCCACACATATTCACGGTATTGAATGCCAGTCCCCATGCGAAACGAAAAGATGCGAAAAGTTGATATGCGCACTGAATAATAGTTCAACCGTTACAAAAGCGAAAGGTTGTTCGACCAAATGTGCAAAATGTGTAGTGATTAATAGGCTAAACGAATTTCTGTAAATAGTTGTTCGGCTTACTGACTCATATGCCAAGTAAATAGTCTGCTAAAGGTTGAGTTACGAAACGTTAGTCTGCGAAACAATACATCTGCGTACAAATTCATCGGCGTACCGTTACTCGGCGAAACGTTGTCTTCCAATCAATAATCTGCCTAAAAATAGTCGGCGAATCATTAGGTAACCGCACACGCTAATCTCAGAAACCACTCAACGTCAAAGGAGCGGTTTTCACTGATGTTTTGTTCTTGCCTTGGATTAACATTTAGTGTTTTTTTTCTTCATTCGAATCGGTTCACAAATAAGAAAGATATGTTAATTTAAAGAATTTTGTTGAACACTTTCGAAGAATCGTTGTTGATTTCACTAAAGCTTTAACTAAGTATAGGCTGGCCAATTTTTATTTACTTATTTCATAGATGAGTGAGTCTCACAGCAGTTTCACGTTCAAAATGTTCATGTATCGTGTTTCTTTCTATCCATGTTTGCGTGGTGCATGTTTGCGATTATGCACGTATAGTTTTACTTGTTTAAAAATTTGTTTCTTTCCTCTAGATCCTATAGTTGGCTTTATTGTTACTATAAGATAAGTTTATTCTGTAAGTTATAGCTGTTGGTTCTCCGAAAATAAATAAATAAATAAAATTGGCCAATAGATTTTATACAGGGGTATTTTTTTGTGTGAGGCGGGTGTTGAGCCGCTTCTTTCAGAGATACTTAACAAGGAACATCTGTGGTTGCAGCCTATTTTCCGCGCGGAGTTCCTGGGCGAGTTCCTGTCGGTCCTGCTGGCGGGGCTGGGCGAGGGCGGCGCGCGCGCGCTGCTCCGTGACGAGGCGCTGGCGGCGGCGCACGCGATGGCGGCGGTGGACTTCGCCGCGTTCCGGCTGGCCTTCCTGCCGCACTTCCTGCGCGCGCTGCCCGGCCTGCCGCCGCAGCACCACCACCAGCTGGCGCAGTTCCCGCCCGACACGGTTACTGACAGAGCTGACGCTGTTTTGCCTAACGTTTCTGATGCTCGCGATCGCAATCAAATGACAGTTTTTGTATGCGATTGCGAAATCTGTTATTTGATTGCGATCGCGAGTGTCAGAAACGTCAGGCAATACGGCCTCTGGTTCCCACTTGTCTAATGTGGCAGAACATTTTATATGAAGCTAGTCACACTTGCCTGACACGATTTTCTATAGAAATTACCGACTTCCGACACTCTTTACTGTCGCAACTTACTTTAGGAGATGCTGCATGTAGTGTAAATAAAATAAAAACTGTACGCTTTTCAGTTGATGTGGATGTTGCTAACCCTGCTTCTCTATTACTCAATTCTTCGCCGAAAATATTTTTCACAAAGGATTCTTTTCCCAGCTGTTTTATATGAACGTACGATTTTTTCCTGCAACTGTAAACTATTCTGGGTGTATTTCAGGACTATCCTGTAGTGGGTAGGTTAAGTTACTTTTATAATAATTTTAAAGTTGAAAATTCTAAGGTAGATGAAAAATATTTTCGGTGAAGTCAGGATCCCGGGTAAGATATATTTGCGAGGCCCTCTGGTGTGATGACATATCATACAATAAATGACGAATTCTTAGCTGAGCAAAAAAGTTAAAAATACGATGTACGAGACCTCTCAGACTGCGAAAGCAAGGAGCTGCTTCGCTCATTTCTCGTCTATTTTTCACTTTGTATTTGTACAATTCGTATAATCTTGTCATTATTTCGCAGGATCTGCCGACATTCACTCAAAATATCCAGCGTCTTATGAACGACGTGAACTGTTACCGAGCGTACAGCGCGCTTTCAGACGCGCCCGCAGAGATGGTGTCATAGCCGCCGTGCGACGCTTTATAGGCCACCAACTACATACCAGAGCCAATAGGGAAACGACAAGAAAATGACGGGGATATTTTGCATGCAATCCTATCATGTATGCACATAGACAGTCAGAAGTTTAAGCCTGCAAACACTCCATAATGCATACGCAGTATTATTACTACGTGATTGTTAAGCTGCGCAATTGTCAGCGTCAGCATTGAGGTACGTGTGGGTCATAATGGGTGTCGGGCTAATTTGATTCCAAATACGCTCAATCATTGCCTTCGGGGGGACGTAGGACGGGGGGTTACCGGAGGGGAACTGAAATGTAAACGGGCACCAATTGTAATTCGTTTCTTTATGTGCCTACTTCATCATGCATGACTATCGGGCGAAGAAATGTTGAGGTTGAGGTATTGACTGGTAACTATGAACAATGTTTCAAATGATGCTTGCAAATAAGGGTGGTTCTTTGGTTTATGTGAGTAGAATCTAATTGTTGTTTTATTTAGGAGTGAACACCACAGTAAAACGTTTATGTAAACCACTTTCTGGTGGTCTTTTCCTTTTGTGTTCATTTTGTTCCATTGCAAACGAATGTGCTCATATTTAATACTTAAATAAGGATTCTTTCAGTGAGTGGCTGATAGGTTTCGTTTTATGGTGTTTGCCAGCGTTTATTTGCGTTTACTATATTTTCCTAAATTTATTTAAAATGCATTTAAGTATGTACAGTTGACTATAAATTAAATCTTTTTATAATGCAATAGAGTTGAAACATAATATTTGTAGTCAACTGTGCTTCACGAATTTGTGACACATTTCGAATTACTGGAAAATGTATATTATAGTTGCTAGTCATAATGGATTATTTTCATTGATTTATTTTTATGAACGGTAAAGATCTTTTAATAAGGGTAGTTTTTTGTTCCTATCTTAATTACTTAAAATCATGTAGGTAATCAACCATAAATAAAGGGTATGCTGTGCACTTGATTGGGCCGCCATTTGAAGTGTGATATTTATTTGTACAGATGGATTACATTTAATTTTGTTAATAATTTATGTATGTATGTGGACTGGACATATGTATGTAGATTGGCTTGTACAAAATTGGACGGAAATTGTAAGTAATTTTAGTTTGTAAATTGCTCGCGCTTAATAGTTTTAAGAAAGATAGCTATATCAGCGGTACGGTAAAATAAATTTTATTGCAAACAATTATTTAGCGCATAAAACTACAATACTCTTTATTACTTGTATTTCCATTATTTGACAGTCCGTTAGTATTTTGGAAATTATGCTTCACCTTTAAAACAGTAATAGTAGTTATAATTTTTGCCTGTTTATTATTATAGTCTTTAAGATTGTCCTCACTGAATAGAAAAAAACAAGAAGAAGTGGCATATCAACGTGACATGCTGATCATAAATAAGTTCTACTTAGCATAGTTCCGCCAATTTCGTTAAATTGGAATTTGTAGTACAGGATCCCAAGAGGGTGTTTTGGGATTTACTCAAGTGTGGCACATGAATACTTTTGGTATCAGTGATACGCTGGGGCATCTGAACTACAATATCTGACACTCTTAAGTATTTCCATGTATGTACTTAAAGCTCCATTACTATTGCTAATTCGATTAGCATCCGGAAGACCTGTAGCGTATTCAGCCGTGTTGATTCTAAATGCGTGTAGTCTAAATTTTCTGTACAGTTAATTTTACAACGAAATATTTTAGATACATCAACAAGATTTGAATGCGCATGTGAGTTTTTCTGCTGAAACTGGTTTTAGTATAGACTAGGACTAGAATTATTCTTGTTTTATTTTTCTATTCTGTGGTCTTCCTGAATTTTAAGAATTTATATCTGACATTGCATTTAGTTTTTGTGTATTTATAATTTTACACAATGTGGTGCAATATTTTGATAGCTAATGTAATGACACTAATGTTGGTTTATGGTATTTTTTTTTATTAAAGTGCGAGCATTATTATATGTGTTGTATAATTATCTTTAACAACCTTACATTTTTTCATAACAAAGACAGATCTCTTTTGTTTTAAAACCTACTAAGTAATGGCCAGCAGTCTTCTCTTGAGTACTTCTTTGACTATATCCTCATGACTGGCATACAATTTTATGTCATGAGCAGCGTCAACCCACTGCACGCCCACGGCGTCATCGCCTGCGTTCAGTTTGAGCGCGCCCACTACATCGCCTTTATCGTCATGGAAGTTATAAGCAGAGGTTTCCATCCAAGCATTGTCGGTGTTGCGTGGATCATCCACATAACCTTGGAAAACTTCATCACCATTACTGAAGAAACTCTTGAATTTTTCTTCCCATTCTTTTTTATCATCTGAAATAAAGTTTTAACATTATTCCATTTTGAGTTTTTTTTTTTAATTGATAGACATTTAAAAACCTCAAATAGACTTGTTGTAAGAGGAACCCTCATCTCATGGTAGGCTTGACTGCTTTTCACTTCATAATGTTCATTCAACCTGAGTTTACACCAACATGCACTTCTACATTTTATTTTATTTAAAGATGTGCAAAGTTCGGACTGCATATCCTTTTCCTAAATTAATTAATTAAATTATAAGAAATATTTATTAAAAATAATTTAAATATTTTTATTTGGATTACTTGGATTTGGGTAAAAAGTTTACCTTCTGACATGACCAGAGAGTTAATAGCCTCTTCTTGAAACTCTCTAACAGCAGTGGTGGTGACTTTCTCACCAGGATCTACCATACCACCTGGTAAGGCCCATTCACCTGTATCACCTCTTTTTATTGCAACAAATTGCAGGATTGGTCTGAAAATATTAAAAGAATAGGAAAGTAGAAAGTTATGTAGGTTTGTTAATCTATATTTACATACACAAAAAATAAACAGTTTGTACTGCATGAACTGCATTAATTTTCTTTGCTTCGCCACTAGAATAAGTAAGAAGTAGTAGTTCATGATATAGACCTCCACAATGTAAATTTACCTGAATTAATCAATTTAATAAAACAGTATAATTTGAATTGTGTGGATGGAAAAAAACAACATGCTCATTGAATGCAACAGCTGAGCTATATGCATAGCATAGCTGGCTGGGTTATACTATACTAAGTACTAAATAGTAGTGCAATTAACAAATCATTTCAAAATATAATTCTACAATAAGTACACTGATTTGAACCCAGAGAACCAGATAAATTTTCAATTAAAACTGTAATATTTCATTTTTGAAATAAGTAAATAGCTAATAACAGCTCTCTATTTTCATACAAAATTTATGGAACATAATAAACAAGATGTCAAATAGTGTGTCAACTACCTTATTCTTCAGAAACATACTTTTACTTATGTCTTTTGTACAGCAAATATTTACTTGTGGTTCTTGTCTAGTTCCAATTCTCCTGAAAGTAGTCGCTTCCACCGAGTGACCACAGGATCGGCTGCATGGTTTGGGCCCCAGCGACCAAGGACTCCTCGACCACAGATGCCTGTTCTACCAACAGGATTCAGAGGATATCTATCCTGAATTAGGTATTGTCCTGTATAACTTTCTCTATTCACATTTTTATCTAATGCATTCCATTTTGGTTTAAAGTTAGGATCTCCTAAAAAAATATGAATTAAATTAAAAAAAAAAAAACAAGATTGGACAATTTGTAATCTTAGGTTAAATAAGTTGTCTAATCAAGGCTGACAGTAATGCTAGTTCATCTGTTTAATTTGTGGCCAGCAATTAAAATTAACATAAACAATCAATTAGACTCCAAATTGAATATAATCATGAAGAATTACCTATCTTAGGGTCCGCCCAAGGTTTCCCATGTATAGAATTGGCAGTGTGATTCGGTGGTTTATATTCCTTGTACTCAACTGACCAGTTAATTTTATCATCAGGTACCATGAACCGTTCAATAGCAGATCGCGGGTACATGCCATTGCGGCATTTGAAATGCGTCAACACCATGCCGGCTGGCCGAATCATAAAAGCAGTGAACAAAGCTATGAACTTCAAAATTATATTCATGAGTTATTTATGTTTTGTTAACAAAACATAACAGACTTGAATCAAACAGCTGATCCACAGACTACTGATTGACATTGTCATTTTTGATCTGTCAAATTTTTAGACTCATTGCATGCTTGGTTTTTAGATCTTTGGTTTTTAGCCAATACGGTTTTAACTATTTTTTATTTATTTATTTTTGAAGCTTACCTTTTCATATAGCAGTTGTAAAGGCTTGAAATGGGTTTCAAATTCAAGATTAGATAGAAAAAGCGTCTTACTTGCTGCATGCATATAGAATTAAGCGTTTTAGAAACAGAAAAATGCTATAGATTTCTCAAAAAATCACTGTTAATTAAATTTTCAACCGAGTAAATTTTTCTCTTTGCTACACATTGTCTGTATATCTATATTTTTAGAATAATATACAGGATATGGCAAATTAAGGAGTTGTCAAATACCGTATTATTAGTCCACGAGATGACAAAAAATCGCGGCAAATTAAAAAAAAGAGGCTGACAACACTTGCTGTACACTGATTATACAGGGTTTCCCACGGCTATGCCACATGGTGGGGTAGTACCTTAAATATTGAAGATAGACAATTTTACTGAAAGGAGACTTTATTTTGATATTAAAAACAATTTTAACTGCATTCAAAGATTTTTTAATAATTGCCTGTCTGAACCGGGGAACCGAACCCGCCAAATGATAAAAAAAAAATTTGATTTTAAAATAAAAAAAGTCTGTACTTCCCCTCCATGTGGCATAGCCGTGGGACGCCCTGTATATAGGATTATATATACGATGTTGATCATCATCACCATCATCCCAGCCTATATACGTCCCACTGCTGGGCACGGGCCTCATCTCAGAACAAGAGGGCTTGGGCTATAGTTCCCACGCGGGCCCAGTGACGATGTTGATACTTAGATATTATTTAAATTTTCCAGATATTATACACTGGGCCCTTCAAGGTGCATCAAAATTCATGTAGTAGTGTGTGAAAGTTGATGAAGCACTTTAGGAGTCCCTTGGTAAATTTAATGACCTTTGTCAGTGCCCATTTACGTACAGCCCAGCCGCATCAATTTTTTGACCATTTTGACCAGATTGGCATTGAATATATCTTCTAACATTTTAATTCGAACATAATCTTATAACAATTGCATTTTGAGGATGGTAGGAAGGAGGTTGAATTAAACAAAAAATAATTTATTTATTTCTTCCAGCAGAAGTATCAAAATTATCTAAGCCAGGCTAGAATGACAATTTTGACAGTCTCAAAAATGATACCAGATTAAAGTTTCGTAAAAAATGCGTGAACAGCTTCTAGCAGCGAAAGCATCAGCAATAAACACGCAATAAATCATTATTCTATGATAAGATATTTCATTAATCAATAATAACTAAATTTTTTGGCAGGCATTCGATTATGAACTTATGAGTACCTACAATTCAATGGTGTGACGCACACATTCATTGAATACGGTATTTGTCAACTCCTGATTTTGCCATATCTTAATATTATTATGAAAATATAGATATACAGATAGTGTTTAGCGAAGAGAAAATTTAAATCGGTTGAAAATTGGATTTATAGTGATTTTTTGAAAAATCTATATACCCGTCTCTTTCTCAAACGCTTTTTTCTATGCAGCAAGTATGGCGGTACTGGCGTGTGACGTCACATGCCAGTATGTCTTTCTCTGTCTAATATTGAATTTCAAACCTGTATAACTTTGTTATTTGTAAAGGTAGCTTAAAAATGTTTTTCTATTCGATAACAGGCATTGTGTAGTTTTAATTTATAAAACATATACAAAAAAGTCAAATACCGTATTGAAGCACTCAACACTGTAGTCGAAATCTTCATGGATGAAATGACATTGCATCAATCGTACATATCGTTACTACTTTGAAAAAATCTCGTACCCAAAGAGGAAGGAGAGACAATATCTTTGCTCGTATCTAAAATCAATATGTCAACAAAATTTAACCTTGACATAATGAGCATAAAGTTCACTTGGAAAAATTATCTATTTTGAGTTAAGAGTTTTTTTAAAGTAGTGACGATATACAACTATACAACTTTATCCGAAAGCGCAGAAGTGCCGAAAGTACTTTGCGAAGGGACAAATATTTTTGATCGCGGCCCGGTAAATTTCTTCCCAGACAAGTACTCTTACCAAGGGTTATTTGGACACCCCACACCCCCTCACTGTTTCCTAGGTATCTACACTTATATTGCAAGTTTCACCAGTTACCCTTTTTTTTTTTTTTTTTGTTTTTTTTTATACACTTTTTTAATCTTAAAAAAAATCAATTTAGAAGGGTAAAATATGCCAACATTAAGAATAATAACACTTAATAGAATTAATTACAATCAAATATACCTTTAAGAGCCTAGAATACTACTAAATAAATAATTGAAAAAATCTACTAGCGTACTACTTAAATAATATTTTTATATTTTTTTTATAATAAACAAAGCCTTAAAATCGTATAAACAAAAATTACATAAATAGTTAAATAATATAACACTTAAATAATATTTGCCGCCGTTCCCAAAGGTGCCGCTTGTTGAACGTTGAACGGCGATAGATAGCCTTTGCATCAAGAACGACTCGGAGCGAGAGTCTAATCCCCGGTCCCGCAGCCGGCGTCCTACTTCTTTAAAAAACAACTTAGCCTCCGAGCACCAACAACCGGTCGTCTCCACCGCAAGCGCAACAAATATGTAATTGGAGAGGGCTGAATATTTCTCGCGCTTCCTAAGGGCCGCTGATTCCGCAGCAGCTCCCGCGGTCCTCGTGGTTCGACCCAGGTGCGAGGCTGCAAAAGTGCTGACGCAGGTAGCGTCCCAGAGAAGGCACTTTCCCTTTTGCCATGGCACCAAGGTCATCCCATCAGGCCTTTTACCATCTGACCGACTAAGACCTGGTGGCTCCAGCACGCACGGGACGTTAGCTGAAACCAGGGCCCTTCTTATTATTTCATTGAGCGCGTGATGGCGCGGAAATCTTCCCACACAACGACAACAACTCAATGCATGATGACCGTTGCTCTCAACCATAGTGCCGCAGATGCATATATGAGGTTCGCAAACATCACAGCCCAGGCGAAGAGCAACAGCCACCCGCAAGGAGTCGTCGTCGAGGAGCGTTCCTATGTGAGGAGAAGGAAGTGCGTTTAACCAAGCCCCGGATTCCGGCCTGGATATGGCAACTAGCCTGGCTCTATCCACGCCTGCAGCCCTCTCCAATAGGCAATCGGAAATCCGCTTCACCCCCACCTCGTCCCACGAGCGCTGGAGGTGTACCGTTTCCGGCACTGATGAAGTAGGGTTGAGAGACGACCAAGCTGCTCGTGCATCGGAGGCATAAGGTATAGTGGCTTTACAATCGTTTGAGGGTAAAATTTGCGTTACAAGGTCGACAACGCCAGCCGACGACGCCAGGAAAGCCGGCAGACACACGTCTCTCACGCGCCTTATGCCTAGCCCCCCGTTCCGAATGGGGAGAGAAGCAAGGTCCCATTGATCGGCATTAAGTGAGACATTCAGCAAACACTCAACCGTCTCTTTCAACACAGAGTCAAATGAATCAATGTGCGTGATGCTAAGCCAAGTAGGAACCGTGCGCAAAAAATAGGTCAACTTTGGTACCGCAAAGCATACACGCAACAAAAGCAAAGCCACGTGCGCCGGAAGATTCTTTAGTCTTTCTCTGGCAGTCAGAAAAAGCTGCCTCCTCACCTCAAAGGCATCAGGGATAGCTGTTGGGAAAATAGGAGACCCCAATAGACTGAAATTTTGATTTGTTAACTCTTTTAGGCCAGGAAGAAAACCATCAAATAAGTGAAAGGAAGCTCGAGATGCGGTACTGCAGGGGAAGAATTCACATTTACTTGTATTTATCTCTAGCCCTAGTTCTTGCAAACGTGGAAGGAGAGTGAGTAAGTCTTGTTGTACGGTCTCTGGCTTTCCCCCGAGAGTACCATCATCTAGGTACCAGATATTTAAAGGCGACTGAAGATCCGAAATAGTTTTATGTATGGCAAGACTAAATACTAAAGGGCCAAGAGGATCTCCTTGCTGCGCGCCAACCTGAGAAAGTATAGGGTATTCGTTAAAGAAAAGATTGGACGGGGACGAGTAAACTTGAAAAAGGAAAGGATAGAGTGATGGCACCGTCTCTTTGACTTCACGTAATAAAACGTCGCGTTCGATAGAATTAAATGCATTCTTAATATCTAGCTTAACGATAACGCAGTCCGCGTTCCTCTCGTCTAAAGAGAATGCTCGAGTCGCATGTATAGCAGCCTCACAGCCTTGACGCGTACCAAAACCTAGCTGGTAAGGTTGCAGGTAAGAGGCCACTTCCTCCCTCACAGCACGGCATCCAAGTTTAGCTGTTAAACGGCGAAATGTGCTACCGACAGCGATAGGTCTCAAACCTCCATCCTTCTTCGACAGCGCACACAAAGAAGCACCGTACATATAGGGACATACCGCAACATTCAACTTGCCACTGAGCAGGAAGTTGCACAGTTTAGTCAGGCGTTCGAGCAGTCGTACACCATTATCACCAGCTGATCCAGAAGTAAGCTCCTTTAAATGCACAGGCCGTATACCATCCAATCCAGCAGCAGAACCGCTATTAAAAGAGCTTATTGCTTGTGCGACGTCCTCCACTCTTACTTCATAAGCCGAAACTGAATTGTCCGGCTCAGGCGGAAATACAAGAGGCCGAGAAGGGGGCGGGTGCTTCGACTTCAAGGCAGCAAGAGTTTCAGGGTTCGACGGTGCTACTCCATCACTTGACATAAGGACCCTGACGGCCCCCCTTAAGTCCCCCTCGAAAACCTTGGCCTGTATTATCCTGAGAACTGAAGAAGACCCGTGATGTGCTACTTCAGTTTGTTCTTGGCCCAAAGAATCAAGTGGTGTCCCAGTTGCGTCAATATTGCGTTTTACCTTAGTCGTGAGGTTACCCGAACCTGACCCTTCTGGTGCCCTAAGAGCTGAATACGCAAAAGACAGCAAAGCGGTCCACTCGGCTGCACCATTGACATCAATACATCTATCGATGAGCTCTCCCAACTTGCACGCCGCAAGGCTTCGTGCTCCCTTAGGTATGTGGGGTAACACACGAACTGTTCGTTTCATAGTGGCCAGATCATCTAAATTCGGTACACTTGTTAACACCCGTTGTGATGCCGATCCAGAACCAGACTGTTTGGGCCCTGAGGGACGCGTACGGGGCACATCTTTATGCATGCGCCCTATGTGCACAGTAAGTCCATGGGCAGAAAAGGTGCGCGATGAATTCGGGCAATGTTGACATGAGGACAAAAGCGAGGAGTCACTCATACTGAATTTTATAATAATTTTAATCAAAAATAAATTCAAAAATATTAAAATAATTTTGTTGACATGTTTTGACAGCTGACATCTTTTCTTTTCAGAGCAATAAAGGTAATATAAACAAATATACTTACTCGAAATTTTTAGTGTTTCTCAAACTTTACATAAACGTAAACTCAGAAGACGTCAATACCAGTGAATGCGAGAGCACATTCGCGTCGCAGTCGCAAAACTCGGAGGACTTTATTGTCAGCGCGAGTTCAGAATGTCTACGAATATACTGACTGAGGGAAAGCCACGAAACTAGCGGATACCTTACAACGGTAAATAATAAAAATATTTTGAAAAATATCACTTTTTTTCATCATGCTTTCTGTCGACAGTACTTAATGTTTGCGTCGTCATTTCATCGAAGTTATAGATACAAGGGAAGATTTTGAAGAATATTTAGTATGTTTCTCTTGGTAATCCACCCAAATCATTATTAACATTTAATCAATTGAAACTCCCCTTTTTATAAGTACTTAATTAAGCAATAAAATATCGCTTGTACAAGCAACTGTACAACTAGAGTAACCGTGATAGAAGTTCCGGGAGTACCCCGATTCTAATAACTCTAGTTTTGCGAAAGAATTGCATGCTACAAGTATTATATTTCTGTATCGAGAGACACCAACTCGACTCTCCAACCTACCACTAAGTAGGCTGTGTCGTATATCTCTGGGCAATGGTAAGCAATGAGCGGTCAAAGTTTTTGGAGGATAGATGCCCTGTTTCTCGGCGAGTATATATTCTAAAAACTAATGGATTAGGCAACTATCTTCTATATGATACGCTGTAAATATAAAAAGAGAACTAAATAAATAAAAAATAAATATGAAATGTTTTTATAAAAGAAATGTTACTTTTTGCACAGAGAGATATGAAGTAATTACAAAA
>NC_133496.1:377096-474909 GCF_025370935.1 Choristoneura fumiferana | reverse complement strand
GACATTATTTGCATTTTCCAAGAAAGAAAAAAAGAGGCCAACAGGAGAATACAGTTGGGATGGGCAGCGTATGGGAAACTGCGTCAAGTCTTCACATCACCAATTCCACAGAGTCTAAAGACGAAAGTCTTCAATCAGTGCGTCCTACCCGTCATGACATACGGTGCCGAAACATGGACGCTCACGTTAGGGTTGGTCCACAAATTTAAAGTTGCTCAACGTGCTATGGAAAGGGCTATGCTCGGAGTTTCTCTGAAAGATAGAATTCGTAACGTTGTGATCCGACAGAGAACCAAAGTTATCGACGTAGCCCACCGCATTAGCACGCTGAAGTGGCAATGGGCCGGCCATATACCCGAAGAACCGATAACGTTGGGTAGACGAGTTCTGAGTGGAGACACGGATCGGCAAACGTAGCGTAGGACGTCCTCAGACTCGGTGGAGCGATGATCTTCGCAGGGCGGCTGGCAAGAGCTGGATGAGAGTAGCCGAGGATCGTGCTCAGTGGCGTGCCATGGAGAGGCTATGTCCAGCAGTGGACGAACAAGGCTGATGATATGATGATGATGATATGCATTTCATTTTTGTTTTTATGTAAGTACCTTGTTTTGTACTCTTGTTTTTGTTTTGTTGACATTTTTCACAGTTTCGTACAGCAAACTTTAATTTTATGTTTAATTTTGTTGCTTTGTCATTTTAATTATTTTATTGTTCGTTTGATTGTTTGTTAACTTTGACTTAGATTTATATACATGTTTGGTTTTTAATTATTATTTTTGAATTAAACTCTAATTTGGCTGACAATTTATTGTAATATGATTTATTTTTTGTATACCTTTGTGTTTGTGAATTTCTTGTAAATAACTGACATGTGGTTATAATGTATTTTTTCAAAAGGTAATAAATAAATCTAATCTAACCAGTAACAATTATATATTTTGTTCCAATAGACTGATTGTTCGCAAGGATATAAAATTGGGTAGAAAAAAGGTTGGTAGAAACTAAATTAAAGGAGACTAGGTTCCCTAGTTATTTTGTACTTTTTAGTGTTTTTTGGAGTCAGTTTTCTTTGGTAAGAATTTTTTATACTACGTAAATTATATATTTAATGAAATTGTACAGTACACGCATGTTACAGTAGTACAGCCCAGTAGTACAGGGGTGTTACAATTATAAGCAATGTTTAGTTAAACATTGGTCCTCTTTAATAATTTTCTAAAAGCTTAACTAATGGCTACGTAATTTATATAGCTCAAGTAATAGTTTGCGCTCGCTATCATTTATTCTTGAATTTTTAGATATCTTGATATTTTTTTTTCTTGTATAATTTTTTTTTAGTGTTATTTATTATTATTAAGCCTTTGTACAAGTATCTTAAAGTTTGTCAGTTGTATTTTGTTAATTTTCTTTTGTACAATAAAGAGTTTACATACATACATACATTATTTTATTAATTTTGTTTTTTTTTTGTCATTGTCTGGTAATTTATGATGTGTTTATTAATTTTGATGTATTCATTAATTATGATGTGTCTAGATAATAATTATTAATCTTTTTAAATAATACTCAATTAAAATAAATGAATAAAATATTATAATTAATTATATCAATCAACCAAAAGTCATTGCCTAAAAACAAAAACATATTCAAATTTCCTTAACCGTAGTTCTTCAGTGCCACCGGCCTAACTAGTCCAAACTAAATTAACCCCAAAGAGGGCCGGTATCACTCGATCTTTCCCATTCACCAGTTAATTGAATATTTGTGATGAGGGATAAACGCTTTCATTGCGAGGATATAACGCTCAGAATTGAGTATCGGCGCGTGTAATCTCGGTCTGTCAGTCACCTCTGAGGTTAGGTGCAAACATTGTTTAACTTATATTATTTGCTCTGGGGTAATAATGCTTTTGTTATATAGAAGTCAGCTGAGACGGTTCAAGAGTTTTGGAATTAAAAAGATGTTTTGGTCGCTGACTCCTATCGGTAGTAAGAGGTTTCATTAGGACACTGTTATGTTTATTATTAAAATTGACAGCGAGTGAAATTGTTGTCGAGCGGATTAGCTCGTTGAAGTGGCAATGGGCAGGCCATATAGCACGGAGAACAGATGGCCGTTGGAGCCGAAAAGTTCTATGAAGACCGTGGATCGGCAAGCGCAGCGTAGGCCATCCACCAACGAGATAGACGGATGACCTGGTAGCGTAGCTCCGGTGGAAACAGCTAAGCGAAGCGAGGATAGGTAAATGAAGCGTTTCTATTGGTTCATGAGATACACGTTCTTTACATCACTGGTGGAAACACAGCCATATGTTTCTTGGGAGTGCTAAGGTAAACGTCAGAATGTTCGACACATGAAATGCCCAATAGATGACACTGATGTCACTTGTATTCCTCATCAACTGCGACGTCCATTGTTGCACCAGGCCTCGTCCTTAGAACTCCTCAATGAAACTCGCCACTTGCATCAATACACACTCTGATCTATGTAAGAGATGTACGGATGACCTGGTTAAAGCCGCAGGTTCACGGTGGATGCAGGCCGAACCGAAGCAACTGGAGGTCTACGGGGGAGGTCTATATCCAACAGTGGACGACCTAGCGGATGATGATGAATGATGACTAAAATTGTTAAGGTTTCCAACTTTGATAAAAATCTATGCCCAAGGCTGGTTAATACCATCCTATCTACAGACATTGTTAACGTGTCGCATAAACACTACCCTCGAATAACTTTACAATTATATCGCATCTAACAATGGCAATTTAGATGGCACACCGATATTATAATAGCAGCTATGCGAGCCGCCGATTATGGGCCCAAAGGGAGACAGTGCCGAATTGATTGCGTTGTGTTAGAAAGCTTAACTATTTTTAATCCCAAAGCGCTGAGTTAATGGTTCATTACATTAATAATGTTCATATTTTTTAGAATATAAATTTCGAGAATTCCCAGGGGAATTTTGTAAAATCCCAGAATTCCAATTCCAACTACCAGGTCGAATAGTTTAAGCGTGCGAAGACGCGGGTAAACATAGTTGTTTCATAATTTTAGAATACACTTTACTATATAATGACTGAGTATAAACTTTTAATTTGGTATTTATAAGTTCAATCCGGAGATTATTAGACGAATGTTCTAACAGATTGTTCCCAAGTTATAGGGCCCCCACTTCGTCCAGTTAAGAATAAGCCCCATCAGTCGAATGGCAAAGTTCGAAAGACAATTTCAAGACTTGGTACTGTTTTTCCTGGTCGTAGTGTTAATTAATTTGCTGATGCTCCCTGTTGTGCAGGGTGTTAGGAAAGTTATTTGGACTTGGATTTGCATACGTATGCTGTGTTTTTTTTGTCATAAAAGTAGAATCATGAATGAATAATGGCTGGTAAATCTCGAAATCTTGATCGCTGCTAAAAAAACTAGCTAGCTTTTTACAATTCTGAGCCTGTATCTTATGGTAGCATGCAATTGTGATTAACAAGATAACTAAAGGCTGACCAGGAATATAAAAAACCTGACGCGAGGGCAGCTGATGTTATTTAAAGGAATACTTTCTAATCCCTCAGACTTTTTCTATGACAAGTGTGTCAGAAGTTTTAAGCTAGATACGAGTGTTCTTCATAGATCGTAAATAAAGACCACAATATGACAACATGAAAAGATGTTAGCTTCAGTCCCATGAAGGACTTTCAAATGAGCGGACCCATGCACTCGTGATCGAAATCCCGTACCAACAATATCAATGGTTACTTTTGACTATAGATTTTTCCCCTGTGAAGTCACATATGAAAGTTCAAATATAATTGATTAAAAAAAGTGCTGTATCGCTT
This sequence comes from Choristoneura fumiferana, assembly GCF_025370935.1. Taxonomy (NCBI): domain Eukaryota; kingdom Metazoa; phylum Arthropoda; class Insecta; order Lepidoptera; family Tortricidae; genus Choristoneura; species Choristoneura fumiferana. The sequence continues at coordinate 471,079 of NC_133496.1, read as the reverse complement.
TAAAATCGAACAACACGAACTCCCAAGTGCCATTTATTTGAATGGGAATCGAACCGCCGCTGCAAAGCACGTGCTCGTAAAATTTGAATAAAACACTCCAGAGTTTTAGTTTACGATTTGAATTCGTTCGTTTCGTCCCACGGTTGAAACGTCACAATATACATACATAAACGACACATAGCTGGTGCAGCATATGAAGCGGTTGAAACAACAAAATTGCCTAAGTATTAAGACTATAGCACTGATATATTTTGTCCCGTTCGGTGTTGAAACCCTTGGTCTGGGGTCCTAGCGCTTTGAAACTTTACAAAGAAATATCTAAGAGGTTAGTAGACATCACGGGACTGAAAAGCTGGCAGCTTCCTCGGACAAAGAATAAGCTTAGCAGTTCAAAGAGGAACTGCCAGCATCTTCGGAACCTTGCCTGAGGGGTCTGGCGTAAATAATTTGTTTTAGTTCTTAATTTTTCTTTGTTATTGTATGTAGGAAACTTTGAGGATGATACGAGATGTATTTAATTTATATTTAAACACTCAATATTGGAGCGTCGCATCCCTCGGTTTGTTTTGCTATTTTTGGAGTAAATGTATATTTTTGTGGCCTGTATTACTGTAGTTTTAATTTTTTTTTTGTTTTTTTTTTTTTTTTTTTATGGTATAGGGGGCGAACGAGCAGGCGGGTTACTAATCGTAAATTAAGCTCTCTTATTGTTTAAGCCTGTTCGTAGCTCTTATCGTTATTCGTTTTACTCAAATTTCTATCAACATTGTTATTATTATTGTTCCCCTTATTTATTTATTTATTCCTCTTAATGGCGGCCATAAGGCTTGGGCCAATGTCAGTTAAATTAAAGATAAATATTTCTTCTTATGCCATGATAATGTGGGCTATACAGCCAACTTATATTTTAGTCTCGTAGCTATTTTTGTATTTGATTTCACTTTGATTTGTTTTGTGTGACTTTCCGTAATTGCACTCTCCTGTGGCCGGCGGAAGACCAGTGCTGGTTTTCAACCAGCGATATGCTGAGCCGGACCTTTTATAGCGGCAACATTTCCTATTGTTATTTTACTTATTATTGTGTCATTGCTGTTATAAATAAATTATTTTTTTCTTTCTTTCTTTCTTTTTTCTTTCTTCTTTCTTTCTTTCTTTAGGTATGTATGTTACGTATGTTAAGTTTTGGATAGTTTAACTTTAATTTAATTGTTATTAAATGTTTTCTGTTGTATAATATACTGCTATTTATAAAAATATAAAGTAAAAACGGCTGGTCCTTGGAGTGCTGAGGCGAAATCTGGTGTGGGAGCTGGGCCGTAGGCTGCGGGCCGTAACTTGGTTCAGCAGAAAGCGCTGGCCATACAGCGGAGAAATGCTGCTAGAGTTATGGCAGTTTTGAGCCGGGTACGACGCGGTATGGTGGTTTTTAGGGTTCCGGAGCCAAAATGGCAAAAACGGAACCCTTATACGTAGTTTCGCCATGTCTGTCTGTTTGTCTTTCTGTCCGTTCGCGGCTTTTCTCAGAGACTATCAATTCTAGAAAGCTGTAATTTTGCACGGGTATACATGTAAACTATGCCGACAAAATGGAACAATAAATAATTAAAAAAATATACTTTTTAGGGTACCTCCCATAGAAGTAAAGTGGGGGTGTTTTTTTTTCTCATCCAACCTATAGTGTGGGGTATCGTTGGATAGGTCTTTTTAAAATCATTAGGGGTTTGCTAATTGATGTTTTTGCGAAATATTCAACTTTAAAATACAAATTTTCATTAAAATCGAGCGTCCCCCACCTCTAAAATCTAAACCGGTGGGTGGAAATATTTGAGAAAATTCAGGATGGTATTAAATATATCAAACTTTCACGGAAAACTATAACGGCTAAGTTTGCTAGAGAATTATTACTAGTTTTACTCTCAAATAGCAGCCTTAGGTATAAAATATACTTACCTAAACTTGGCAGATTCCATATAAAATACGAAATCCTTAGAAAAATATTACTTATTTTTTCATAATGGCTACGGCACCCTATTTTGGTCGTGTCCGATACGCACTTGGCCGGTTTATAGTTTAGTTTATAGTTTAGGTCTTAGTTTGTATTAAAGGTTTAAGTTACATTTTTATATTATTTAATTTAGTAAAAGATGTCAAAATTTTTGCACCTTTTTGGAAATTAAGTTTGTGAATTGAGAAATTTATTTTTGAGTAAATAAAAATATTCAAATATATAGTCACTGACATAGCTCGAAGAATATGCAAGCTGAAGTGGCAATGGACGGGTCACATATACACCGAAGAACAATTGTTTTTAACTTCCGACGCAAAAAGAGGGGTGTTATAAGTTTGACTGCTATGTGTGTCTGTGTGTCTGTCTGTGGCACCGTAGCTCTTAAACGCGTGGACCGATTTGAATGCGGTTTTTTTTATTTGAAAGCAGGTTTTCTAACAATAGTTCCTAGATATGTTTTATTAAAATCGGTCCAGCCGTTTTTGAGATATTTAACTTTGAAGTGACAAAGTCGGGGTTTTCCATCTTTTTGTTGGTTAGGTTATATAGTTCATTGATATGGACCTCCACCTATTCAATAAATAATACACCAACTTTACTACACTTCAGTCTCTCAAAGGGTCGGCAACGCACCTGTGATACCCTTCGTGTTTACAGGTGTCCATGGGCGGCGGTGATTGCTTCCTATCAGGTGAACCGCATGTTCGGTTTTCCCTCTCTTATATAAAAAACTTGTCATCATTGACACCACAAACAGTTATCGAGTACGGTAAAAGTAAAAGTGAATTGTCACAGGGCCACGCTACTGATAATGTTGTAGTCTTTGAAGTACAGTCGAGTTCATAATCTTCTGAGCAAACATTTGATCAAAAATATGTAAACACGACTCTATTGTTAACGGCGTAGAAGCGTGTTCAGATATTTTTGAACAAATTTTTGCTCAGAAGCTTACGAACTCGACTGTATCTACCGAAAAGGCTAATTTGTCATTGCCCCCCACTTTCTCAAAGTGACACGAGGTCAAACCTAACGCGGTTAAACGCGGCAAGCCAAAAAAGACAGACGTGTGTTGGCATACGGTTCAAAATATGACGAGGCATGCCCTTTTCCTGCCTTAAAAAGTTTGAAACATCTAAGTGTTTACTTTCTTTGCAAGTTTTAATCGAGCTGTCTTCCCGTAGGGTTTTAAAGTATGGTAGCTGTAATAAAAGTTTGTTATAAGAGTATAGGATATTATATTAAAACTAGCTGTTGCCCGCGACTCCGTTCGCGTAGAAGTATGAATATCCTAACCAATAAAAAGTTGAAAAACCCCCGACTTTGTCACTTCAAAGTTCAATATCTCAAAAACGGCTGAACCGATTGTGATAAAACATGTCTAAGAACCATTGCTAGTCCACCCGTTTAAGAGCTACGGTGCCACAGACAGACACACAGACTCAGAGATACACAGACAAACTTGGTCAAACTTATAACACCCCTCTTTTTGCGTCGGGAGTTAAACATAGTTTTTTACTTCTCATGCTCGTAAAGTTCGTGTTTATGCTGGATCTAGGCGACATAAAATGACTTTTTATGCTCTAGTGCATAAAGTAAAATCTAAGACCAAGGCAATCAGATGTAAACAGCCACAAATAAAGAAGTTTCTACATTTTTTAAATAATTTTGAATTGATATAAAAGTAAAAATTCATTTAATCAATCAAAATAAATCTAAAAAAATATAATTATATAATAATGCATGAAAAATAAAAAGTACATAGAAAGTGAACAGTTGTTTCCAGTGTTGCTATCTCATTTCCTCGCAATCTAAGTGGAAAGCAGAGTGTAAAACTCGAGCATTAAGCTCCTTTTCCCCTCGACGTGTCTATCCACCCTCGCCGTACCGGCTCGGGTGGCTATATGAACGTCTTGGGTAAAATGGCTCGTTTTATGCTCTTGATGTACAATCTACTATACGTCCTATTCTCAGACCTACCGAATATACACAGCCAGCTATTTGTTTTATAAAAAGTCCACCTAATTTCAAATAGCAAATATCTGGAACAATTTAAATGTACCACCCAGTTAATATAAATACGGATTTTTTTATAACTAGGGATTAAAAAAAGCTGGTGACCTACGTCGAGGTCTTTAAGTACTACATCTATTTAATAAAGTTAGGACTACACTGTACAGCAGATAATTCGAAGACGTCCCTCCAAAGTTGATTATAAACGGTCTAACCTTTAAATTTAAAATGGACGGTGAAACTTCGAATCAGTAATGAAACTAACGAAGGTAATTCATACTGAAAGCTTCTGGATCGTGTCGATTGCACAGCTTTTAGTTCAAAAGCTCAGCGAAACACTGTAAAATGTAACTTCTCTCTTCTAAGCCACTACACTACTACCCGACTGCCCAAAGGAGCTGTATATAAGCCACTGATGAGATAATTGAAAGTAGAGCTAAGCGGACTGGTGATGGGACGAATTTATGGGGATGGGGGGATAAAGATTTAGTTAAAAGTGGGGAGAAAGTAGAGGAAATATTTTATGGGTGGGGGGATAAAGATATGAAGGATACGAGCGGTGTATGTCCATTTCTTTCTTTGGTCCTCGCTGCCGCCTAAACGGCTAGACGGAATTTAACATATTATTATGAGATATCATTGGATTCGTCACAACTGTCGGAGCGGCGTCTGCGAAAAGAAGTATGGCGGAGTTATGAAAAAATAATTGTAATTTACTTACACACTGGGGACTTATCGCGCTAAACAAATAATAATTACCTCGATGTTTCGACCACATTACAGTGGCCATGGTCACGAGTAGACTGAAGTGGAGGTAATCTGCCAGTTTAGGCAGTTCCCACGCGGACTCAGTGCGGATTGGGAATTTCCACATACCATTGAATTACTTCGCAGGTTGTGCAGGTTTCCTCACGTAAATTTCAAATTTAATTTTGCATATGAATTTCGAAAAATTCGGTGCATCCCTGGATTTGAGCCCACGCGAGCTCGAGAGGCTTTATTGATTGTATGCTTGCAATGATATCCTATGCAAAGTTCTCCCTGGACTTTTAACCCTTAAGCCCTCTCTCTCTGTATTTACCTTTATCTGGGCCAGTCCCCTGAGCGGCTACGTCATCCCGCCATGTAGTTCAACACCAGTTAAACAACTGTTTAGCCCATTTATTTCTAAAACGCTCATCGCCCTCAGTTATGTTTATTCCTCAAGTTTAACGCGGGAGCCAGCAGTCACAGGCCTTTATATAAACTTTTATGTCATTGCCAACTCCGATAAAATTTCATAATTTGTTGTTACGACTTTAGCAATTACTTTTGCTGCAGTGTTGCCTGCCGTAAATTATGACCTCCCCAAATATTTGTTTTGCAACACTGAGCATAATTAGGAAGCACCTGGGTAATGTAAATAAACTATAATTAAAGGTTCTCAAAGAAAAGACGCTTAGCTGGCCGTAAATATTAATAAATGTAAATAAGGATTATGCGTGGGTTAATTAGCGGATGGATAGCGGTTTAAGAACTTTTTGACTTTTTCGATTGGTTTAAGCTTTATGGTTTAGTTCTATTAGTTCAACATACACAGTTTATTTGGTTTAGATACAATGTAATTTTATAATTTGACAACGAATTATTTGATTTTCAACTTTGTGTTTCAGAATGGCTACGCCCACCGGCGTACGTTGTATCAAATACACGTCAGTGTGCTAATAGCATGCTGTGGTTTACTCTCTTCCTATCTCGTGTATGTATAATTATCAAAATATAATATTGTAAGGTATTACTTTTGGAGCACGAACGTGATTCGCATTTTTGCTTGATTTTCAACCCAACAGTGATGGGATGGGATGTAATATTCAATATGGCGTCCGCAAAAAATATATGAAGGGGAATTAATAAAAATTAGTATCAATTCGGGTATTAAAAGAAAGTTAATAATTTGAAGTATATGAAAGTTGTATTCTTTAATGAAAGCCTTGTATTATAGTATATTTAGTATATTTTTGTGTTGCCGTGGTGGTAGTGGTTTGACCTATCGCCTCTCAAACAGAGGGTCGTGGTTCAACCCCGGCTCGCACCTCTGAGTTTATAGAAATTCATGTGCGGAATTACATTTGAAATTTACCACGAGCTTTGCGGTGAAGGAAAACATCGTGAGGAAACCTGCACAAACCTGCGAAGCAATTCAATGGTGCGTGTGAAGTTCCCAATCCGCACTGGGCCCGCGTGGGAACTATGGCCAAGCCCTCTTGTTCTGAGAGGAGGCCTGTGCCCAGCAGTGGGACGTATATAGGCTGGGATGATGATGATAGTATATTTTTTGTAATTGTAATGAGAATTTTGTCAAATTACAGAATTTCAAAATAATCAATCAATCTGTTTCCTAGAGGTTCTGATGAGTGAAACCGTGGAAAAAGGCTAGTGTCCAGTGAACACTACTTTGCACTAAATTGAAGTGGTTTCTTTTTTGTGATTTATAGCGCAAGCTTACAGACTTTTGTCCGTGTCAAAGCAGACTTAAACATCTTATCTCAAATACAACGTCCAGCAAACTACTTAGGCTACTTCGAATTGTCCTTTCTCAAGACAAAAGTGGTTCCCTCGAACATAAATCCTTCTTTAAACTGTCAACCATTAGTAGAATAAGCTTTTCCTTATTCCCAGAGTATTATACACTTAAAATACTTTAGCAATCTGGAAGAAAAATATCTCCAAATGTATTTACATTTCGCAACACTGTATGGAGAATTGAATTAACAGGATTCCTCTGAATGGATCTTGGAGATGAAATATATTTAAAAAAGGTTCTTTCATGAACATTTTCGGCTACTTATCTATTGAAATAAAGATATATTTTGTGTTGTAGAAAAACGGCGAAGGAATTATTTGTAGGTAGGTAATTAAATTATTATTGGAAAAGGTTGGCTTGCCCTGGTTGTCGCTAAATGTGATTTTTTGGGTGTTAGATGATGAAGTTACTTTTGTCATAATCATCATCATTAATATTTTCCTCTTCTGAGCACAAGCCGTCAGAATGAGAGGACTTAGGCTGCAGTGGTAGGACCTTGTGCAAGGTCCGCCTGGATTGCTACCACCATCTTGCTTGCTAATCCTGCCGTGAAGCAGCAGTGCTTGCACTGTTGTGTTTCGGCGTGGAGAGTAAGACAGCCGGTGAAATTACTGGCACTTGAGGTATCCCATCTTAGGCCTCTAGGTTGGCAACGCATCTGCCATACCCCTGGTGTTGCAGATGCTTATGGGCGGTGGTGATCTCTTACCATCAGGAGCTCGTTTGCCATCCAGTCGAATAAAAAAAAAAAGTCTCCGCGCGGGCCCATTTCGGATTGGGAACTTCACAAAAACCATTGACTCCTAAAACGACTGACCACTAACTCAGATGTGTGAGCTCAGGATCGAACCCACACTGCTTGAGAGGCCATAGTTCAAGCCACAAGTCTACCACGACCTCATAGGTATAATCCCACTAATAATAAATGCGAAAGTATGTTTTTTTTTATTCCACTGGATGGTAAACGAGCAAGTGGGTCTCCTGATGTTAAGAGATCATCCGATCACTGCCCATAGACACCTGCAACACCAGGGGGATTGCAGAATGCAGATGCGTTGCCAACCTAGTGACCTAAGATGGGATACCTCAAGTGCCAGTAATTTCACCGGCTGTCGTACTGACTGCTGCTCACTCACTTACTTTCACTGCTGCTTCACGGCAGGATTAGCGAGCAAGATGGTGGTAGCAATCCGGGCGGACCTTGCACAAGGTCCTACCACCTCAGCCCTGTAATATCAGTTTGGCGAGTGGATATGTACAGTAAGCAAGTGTATGTAATACCTATGAGAAATAAATTAAAATTAAAATTAAATTAAACCTGCAAATAAATAAAAGAAAGTATGTAACTCTGTTTGTTTGTTACTTCATCACGTCTAAACCGCTGAACCGATTTAGATGAAATTCGTCGATAGTTTTTATCCCGGGAAATTGCATAGTTCCCGGGGATAACGATAACTGAATCCCACGCGGGCGGAGTCGCGGTTAACGGCTAGTATTACGAAAAAACTTAATTCCATTAAAACAACCTATTACTCCGCTTCTATTTCCATCTCTGTCACACAGATATCATTATCCCGCGATAAAAGAACCCGGAAATTCGGAATTAAGAAAGCCCCAACAATGGATCACAATGGCAACACCAAACAACACTTAATACGTTCTTTTGTTGCCAAATCTAATTCAGAGGAACCCTTCCATTTGACAGTTCTGGAGGGTGAAATATTGTGGCTGGTTAGGGTGGGGACTTTGTGTAAGGAGGGCGAGGGACTAAAAAATATTTATTCAACTAGCCGTTCGTTTATCTATCGCGCGGGAACTAGAGAATTTTCCGGAATAAAAACTATTCTATTTCCTTCTCGGGGATCAAAATATCTGTTCTTTTTATTCGTCTGGATGGCAAACGAGCAAGTGGGTCTCCTGGTGGTAAGAGATCACCACCGCACATAGACACCTGCAGCACCAGGAAGATTGCAGATGCGTTGCAAACCTAGAGGCCTAAGATGTTTATCGAATTTCATCTAAATCGTTCAGTGGTTTAGACGTGATGAAGTTACAAACAACAGACTTACAAACTTTAATATGTGTACTACTTGATTATTATATTTCTACTTTAATTGTAATGTGACTTGCAATAAACGATTTTATTCTATTCTATCATAATACGATGCTAGAAACTACGAGTATTAAAAGGGAAAGAACTCTACAACTTATGCTTTATCTTCACAAACCTAAGTTACTAATGGATCGTTAAAGTAGAATAGGCATTATTTAATAAATAATAAAATTCGCAAATTCATCATCCTAGCCTATATAAACCTCCCATTGCTTGTCTCAGGCCTTCTCTCAGAATAAAAGGGCTTGGACCTTAGTTTCCACACGGTGAAAGTAATTTTTGCAACGTTTTTAAATATTTTCCAGATTATAAATAAATTTAAGATCTATTTTATAGTATTACTTGTTTAGTGAGGTATGTGTGTGTGAGTGAGTGTGTTTATGTGTGTCAGAGAAAGAGTAACTGTATGTATGCACATACAATTTTTGCAGATAAAGTCTTCTGTTGAAAATAAAAAGCCTTGCCTTAAAGTAACTGGTATGAAAAGGTGACTAACCTCACTGAGCGTTTTAACCCCGCTACATCTCACAGCGTATCCTCACCCTGTTACCGCGCGAGTACGTAATTTTTTCATCTGCCCAAAACCGGAAGATGCGTGATTGCCTTTATCTATTTAAGCGAGGGGCTTTGTTTTTATGTAAATGTTGGCACTTCCGGCCGGAGCGACACTTCCGGTCTTCAGGCTGGCAGTGACTAATAGAGGCTTTTAATGCTGGTCAAGTTTTTTGACCGCGTAACGGCTCTTTTGTTTGGTACGGGTAATCTTTGTTTGTTTACTGCAGTAACGTCAGAAAGAAGGGTTATGAATGAGTGGAGGTCGGTTTTTTGTAGCCGGGTCAGTCAACTTTTTAGTGTAGTTGAAATGATAACGGCTTTTAAGCGATAAGACCGCCTATTGTCTACCGTGAATCTAAGTGTTTATATTATAGGTTTTTTTTTTTTTTTTTACTGCTTTATGGTGTGCAATAAAGAATATTTGTATTTGTATTGACTCCTGACTTACCTGTTCAAAGTATCATTTTAAGGTGCGACCACACCGCTGCTTCGAACTTTTGTTCGGTAAAGTCTTGACGCTAACGGCACGTCACTGCGATGCCGTGTTTTAAGCAGCGGTGTGGAGAGCATGCAATAAAACCGGCCAAGAGCGTGTCGGACACGCCCAAAATAGGGTTCTGTAGCCATTACGAAAAAAATAAGAAATATTTTTCTAAGGATTTGATATTTTATACGGAATCTTCCAAGTTTAGGTATATTTTATACCTTAGGCTGCTATTTACTCATAAACTACAAATAATTCTCAAGCTAACTTAGCCGTTACAGTTTTCCTTGATAGTTTGATATACTTACTACCATCCTGATTTTTTTTTAATTTTTCCACCCACCGGTTTAGATTTTAGAGGGGGAGGGGGGACGCTCGATTTTAATGAAAATTTGCACTCTAAAGTTGAATATTTCGCAAACAAATCACTGAATCGAAAAATTGTTTGAGCAACCCTCTGAGAAAAAAAAATCACCCCCACTACGTCTATGGGAGGTACTCTAAAAAAGTTTTTTTGAATTTTTAATTGTACAATTTTGTCGGCATATTTTACTTATATATCCGTGCAAAATTACTGCTTTCTAGCATTGATAGTCCCTGAGCAAAGCCGCGGACGGACAGACAGACAGACAGACAGACAGACATGGCGAAACTATAAGGATTCCGTTTTTGCCATTTTGGCTCCGGAACCCTCACAACGGTGCGCATACAGTGCGTCACTGCGATTCCGTGCCGTCACCGTTTTTTAAGCAGCTGTTTGGGCGCATCTTTAAGGGGTAGGTACAAACTAAAACCACCATAAACAAAAAATATGCTTAATAGTAGCACGTGTCCTATACACAAATGCTAGTAGGTAGCATTTGCTCAATACTAGCATGCTTTCGTGGGGTGACACTCTTTCCCGGCCCGGATAATACCGACATGGAAATACCGACCCTGTTTTTCGGTTACACGCCCATAGAAACTGACATGAGCTTCTACGGGCGTGTACACGAAAAACAGGGTCGGTATTTTCATATCGGTACTATCCGGGCCGAGAAAGAGTGTCACCCCTTTCGTGCTAGTTACTAGCATGTTTTTTTTTTATGGTATAGGGGGCAAACGAGCAGTAGGATCGCCTGATGGTAAGCGATTACCGTCGCTTATGGACACCTGCAACACCAGAAGAGCCACAAGTGCGTTGCCGGCCTTTAAGGTAGGACTACGCTCTTTTCTTGAAAACTTGAAGGTCATATCAAGTTCGTCGGTCCATCCATCCGGTCGATCCATCGGTTGCTTTAGGTGCTAGTATGCTTATATGCATGCTTATTAGCATGCTAGTAACGCGCATGTGTAAGGCGGCCTAAAGTTTTAAATCCATACTAATATTATAAATGCGAAAGTGTGTTTATGTATGTTTGTCCGTCTTCCACGTCAAAACGGAGGGACGGATTAACGTAATTTTTGGCATCGAGATAATTTTATGGGCCAGAGAGTGACATAGGTTACTTTTAATCCCGGAAAAATGCACAGTTCCCGAGGGAACAGCGCGCGATAACCGAATTCCACGCGGGCGAAGCCGCGGGCAAAAGCTAGTATGTATCTGGACATTGGGACTCCAAGCTTTATAGTAAGGCTCCTAGCTGCTCGACTACCCGGTCGTCTAAACAACATTGTACAGTAAATGGGTTTATGGGATACTTTTTCCCTGATTATCATCACATTTGTCCAGATATGCATATTGGAGAAAACGTTGTTTTGTGCTGTCCACTACAGAAAAACAAACAATTAAGATAGCTATCACGCTATCTCGCTTCAAAGGTCTGGTATTGTGTTCTACGATAACAATTGTACGGGTTTTTGTTACGATTTTTGATAATATTTGCATTGATGGCATACATTTTGTTTGAAGATTATATAGGTCAACCCTACAATGCTTCTATTATTTTTCGAATTTTAACCATATTTAAAGTTCTCTACCCGTTACGCCGTATCGTGCCATAACCGTAATAGGAGCGTGTCAGGAACGGAATGTCAAGCGCATACACGATACCTGGGATAACTCGGGGCAAGTTCTAGGGATTTGATATTGATAAAAACTATGTCGATGTATTAAATTATTACACCATGAAAAAGTAAACACCCTTAATAAAAGGTGAGGAAATTTCAATAACGGACATGAATGAGAAATTAGCTTTGAGTCATTATAAATATTATAGGAATGTCCCGTTGACCACTGTGCACGTTGAGAAAACGTTTAGCAGTTCAAAGTGGACGTTTACATCTAGACGGCAATCATTAATACCGACGAATATGGAAAAATATTAATTATATATTATTCTACATAAATAAAAAATACTTATTTTCTCCTCATTTCAAATAAAAATTTAAACAAATTGAAACGTGTCTTTATAATGTTTATTTTACAATGACGTAACGTGAGACGTGGTGCTTTACTGTAGGCCTTATAAATAGGCTCAGAGTTGCTCAGCGAGCTATGGAGAGAGCTATGCTTGGGGTTTCTCTACGGGATCGAATCAGAAATGAGGAGATATGTTGAAGAACAAGGGTCACCGACATAGCCAAACGAATTAGCTCGTTCAAGTGGCTATAGGCAGGCCATATAGCATGGAGAACAGATAGCCGTTGGGGCCGAAAAGTTCTCGAGTGGAGACCGCGGATCGGCACGCGCAGCGTAGGACGTCCACCAACGAGTTGGACGGATGACCTAATTAAGCCGCGGGTTCACGGTGGATGCAAGCCGCTGCCAACTGAAGCAACTGGAGGTCTATGGGGAAGCCTATGTCAACAGTGGACGTCCTACGGCTGAGATGATGATGATTTTAAAATACTTTTATTTATTTATTTAAAGGAGAATCAACAGCTTATAAAACATATGATTATGGAAATAGTGACACATAGCCAATTACAGGATCTCACAGATAGTCTCAAAATACAAGTTTAAACTTAACTTAAACGAGATGACTCGTGCTATATCACAATTATAACATTTAGATGTTGGCAGTAACATCGATACATTTTTTTGTCGATAAAATATTTTGGTACATCACTTTCGTATAGATGCCCCGAGTCATCCCAGGTATGCACGGTTGGCTAAGAAACGTGCTAGTGGGAATATTATTATGTAGTCTCATACTTTTTGATACAAATAATATATTTTTGTCTGACACGGTGCTATTACGGTCATAGTATGACACGGTGTATGTATGGGTAGAGCCCTTAATAGTAGACGTTACCCGTGGCTTTGCGCACGTATTCCATTAGATCCGGCAGTTGAATTAAAATAACCGGATTTTACCAATTCCCACGGGATTTCTCAAATTAATTCGTGGATTTTATTAACGTTGCATATATTATACCTGCGCCTATTTCCTTTCCCCATAGCGGTTGAATTTTTAGGATTTTAGATCGATCCTAAGGGAATATCGGGGTAAAAATTGGCCTATGTGTTATTCCAGACAGCTATCTACATACCAATTTTCATCCAATCCGTCCAGCTGTTTAAGCGTGAACTAGTAACAAAATAGACACACACACACACACACACACATATGTACAGTCAAGGGCAAAAATATGTATACACTTTAACCACTGTGACAGTTTATATATATGGCAGTTCAAATATGACGAAAATAGACAAGGTACTAAAGTGTATACATATTTTTACCCTTGACGTACATACACACACATGCATAAATTTGTAAGCATGTACGATCAAGGACTTTAATTCATGAGCCACGATGGAATCTTTTCAAAAGAAAAATCATTACCATTTTCATTGTTAATTAATGCGATGTAACTCTGCCGTTTACTGTGAAATGGTTTCATTTAAAATATCATTCAGGATTCTAGTTATACTTGTTTTCATTGACTGCAATGAAACAAGAATGATGGCTTCACAAAATCACAAAACAATTCTCGTTAGTTTTTTGTTAAAATTTGTCATAGATACGCATGGCTCTCGCGGAATACAGAACAATGCGGAAAATCGGAAAAGTTCTCAAATTCGAGTGAAGCACAGCGGTACAGTTGCTGAACAATGGTAATACTAGCGTTCGGCAATTTAGCGTTCCAATATCAAAGGACTCTGATATTTTAAACTTGCCATACATAAAATGTATGTACAGTCACTTGGAATAGCAGGGCGGCCGGGAACTGGGGGCCGTGGTCCGGTTTGCTCTAATTGCCACGCTGAGCAGGCGGGTTGGCAATCGCAGTATATTCACACCGGTATCGCTGCTGCCCGACACCGGTGGGACCGATATGTACTTGGTCGCAGAAGTCTCTTAGTCGCCTTTTACGACACCCGCGAGAAGAGTTGGGGGAGTGCTATTCTTAAGCCGGCACCCCGCGGCCAAGATCGGCCGAGGATCGTGCAATAGCCGAGGATCGTGCAATAGCCGAGGATCGTGCAATAGCCGAGGATCGTGCAATAGCCGAGGATCGTGCAATAGCCGAGGATCGTGCTCAGTGGCGTGCCATGGGAGAGGCCTATGTCCAGCAGTGGACGAACATAGGCTGATGATGATGATGACAGTCACTTGTAATGCTAGGGGTAGAGAGCAATGCTAGGGGTTTATTTGAAGGATAAAATCCGAAATCACATTATCCGACAAAGAACGAAAGTCACCGACGTTGCTCAGAGAATTAGTTCGCTGAAGTGGCGTTGGGCTGGCCACGTCTGTCGCAGGACCGATGAACGGTGGAGCAGACGAGTCCTCGAATGGAGACCACGGACGGGAAAACGTAGTGTAGGGCGTCCTGAAGCACGGTGGATGGACGACCTTAAGAACCCTCTTAACCGACCTGGCGGCGGATGGATGAGAGGGGCTGAAGACAGAGTGTTGTGGCGCGCCATGGAAGAGACCTATGTCTTGCAGTGGACTGCTGTGGGCTGTTGATGATGATGGCGATCACTTGAACTGCCAATTATCTATAGATAACTGAGTTATGCCTTAAGGCCTCTGCCCATTACAAGTATGATACCTACCATGACCGAAACCGGTGGTAGATTTTTTTTTGACATTCTTAAGTGCTTGTTATAGACTAAATATTATATAAATATACTATACCCCTGGTGTTGCAGATGTTGCGGTGGTGATCTCTTACCATCAGGAGACCCATTTGCTCGTTTGCCATCCAGTCCAATAAAATTAAAAATTGTCTGACTTTGACTTTGAAATAGGAACGTGTCTTATTCTTTGTATTGAAAAGTATGAAACTACATTACGCCCACTGGCACGTTTTGTAACCAACCCTCGCCGTCGCGTGTCATATGCGCTTAACGTTCCGTTACTGACGCGTTCCTATTACGGTGATGGAACGATACGGTACAGTGGGTAGAGAGCTCTACAGATGTCAAATAGCTTACTTTCCATTGTTCTATGTCATCCATACTAATATTATAAATGCGAAAGTGTGTTTGTATGTTTGTCCGTCTTCTGGTATTAATTTTTGGTATTTATTTATTTAAGGTTCACCGACAATTGTTAACACAAGATACATCAAAAAATTAACTATGACGAGTGACCTAAATTATTTTAGAATATTACTGATTAGTTTGCGAGGTGGGTCATGGTGAATGTCCGTGATGTCGCTGAAATAGCTGTATAGAGATAGCTTATGGGCCAGAGAGTGACATAGGCTTCATTTCATCCCGGAAAAATACACAGTTTCCGAGGGAACAGCGCGCGATAAACGAATTCTACGCGGGCGTAGCCGCGGACAAAAGCTAGTACTAAAATACTTTTTTATAGCGAACTTACCGAGTTAGCTTAAACCCAAGTTATGAATATAATGACCCGGATAACTCACGTCTTAAATCGAGTTTAGCTCGACATGTTTCGGGCTAATCCGTAGCCCTTCGTCTTCGGAGCAACGCCAAAGACGTGAGTTATCCGGGTCATTATATTTAATATGAGTGAGTCTCACGGTAGTTTCATGTCCAAGTTATAAATTTTAAAAAGCATAATTTTATCACGCACACCGCTTTCAGATTGAGATGCAGTTGTGTGTGCACGCTCTGTTGACCAATATCTGACAACAAATGTGCATAAATATCTGATACGACTCTATTTCTAGGGTAAGACGTGTCAGATATTTTTGCCCGCTCCGCTGTGGCAGATATTAATGGAGGTGATTGAGCAGACACACACACGTAACATCTGGCTTTCTTTTTCGGAGAGCGGAAGCAATTTTAGTGGTTAAAATTATGTCGTTTTTTATGTTTGCATACTTACGTTGCGTAGCCGTGGTGGCCGAGTGGTTTGACCTATGGCCTCTCAAGCAGAGGATCGTGGGTTCAAACCCCGGCTTGCACCTCTGAGCTATTCGAAATTCATGTGCGGAATTACATTTGAAATTTACCACGAGCTTTACGGTGAAGGAAAACGTCGTGGAGAAACCTGCACAAAAAACAACGGTGTGTGTGAAGTTCCCAATCCGCACTGGGCCCGCGTGGGAACTACTGCCCAAGCCCTGTCATTCCGAGAGGAGGCAGTGGGACGTATATAGCCTGGGATGATGATGGATGATTATGTTTGCGTAGTCAGCTTTATTTCGCATAACATTAACTGTCGTAGTGTGAATTCGTATAACATTTGAAGACTGCAATTTAAATTGGCCAAAATAGCAAAAATGAGTAATGAATACTGTTATATTACGTTTTTTTCTGTCTTTCAAATGGCTAGGGTTTTTTTTTATTCGACTAGATGGCAAACGAGCAAGGGGTCTCCTGATGGTAAGAGATCACCACCGCCCATAAACATCTGTAACACCAAGGGTATTGCAGATGCGTTGCCAACCTAGAGGCCTAAGATGAAATACCTCAAGTGCCAGTAATTTCACCGGCTGTCTTACTCTCCACGCTGAAACACAACAGTGCAAGCACTGCTGCTTCACGGCAGGATTAGCGAGCAAGATGGTGGTAGCAATCCGGGCGGACTTTACACAAGGTCCTACCACCTGCAGGGTAGGGTTATTCGATTAAATAAAGACGCGAGATATCCATTATATAGCTGTTGCCCGCGACTTCGTCCGCGCAGAATTTGTTTATCGCTACCCCGTGGGAACTATGCAATTTTTCAGGATAAAAATTATCCTATTTCCTTCCACGGTACTCAAACTATCTGTACCTACAATACTGAATTCAGTAAGCGGTTTACACGTAAAAAGGTAACAAGCAAACAGACTTATAAACTTTCGCATTTATCGTATTAGTGGAATGAGCGAGTCTCACAGTAGTTTAATGTTCAAAGTATTTGTATTGTTTTGTATTGTACAGTCGAGTTCATAAACTCGTAAGCAATAATTTTATCAGATTGCTTTTTGGAGTCTTTTTGTATTTTTTATTTCAACTCCAAATTTTGTTACTTTTACGGTGATCCCGTAAAATCCATACCTATCGAAAAATAGATAAATAGATAGATGTCACTAGTGTCGCTGCTTAAGTGACTAAATAAGAAACAAACCAGCTTAATTTAATTCGTGTCTGTACTCCTGTCCAATGGTGGTGTAGCGGTATAGCACGCAGCACGGAATGCTGAGGACCTGGGTTCGACCCAGCACGGGTCTCTTTTCTGGTTTTTCTGTGCATCTAAGTTTCAGTTTGTATTTTCCATAATAATTTGATCAAAAATATCTGAACACGCTTCTACGCCGTTAACAATAGAGTCGTGTTCAGATATTTTTGATCAAATTTTTGCTCACAAGTTGATGAACTCGACTGTACAAACTTGTGACAGACGAACGTACAAACGAAAATCCACTTGGTACCTTTTGAGAAACCTTAAAAATGCCCACATCTAGCCCTCGCCCTGCACAAACCAATGCTGGCGATCCATCAATACGTCTTTTTTACCGACGTGGACGAATGGCAAGGGTAATGGACCATAATGCCGGTAATTAATGACGCCAGCTTATCGACAGCCTTAATTAAATACTGGCAAGCCAGTGACGGGGGGATAGCCTGACAAATTATGTGCTCGAGTTTCTGGATGCAATCGTTAGAAATAACAGCACGTACGTCGCAGCCAAATGGTCAATACAGAGATTCGAACAAATCGCTAAGGCATATGACCAAATCGCGCAGTTAAAATGGCGATTCTAGTTTATTATTTGCCTAGAGAACATCAGTCATTTGATCGTAGCCCTGAATGTTTAGTGGAATGACGACATCAGCCAAAAAAAGCAACTTGTTTTTTCATTAAATCATTAGTGATTTGATAAAATGCCTTGATGCCTGTGTCTCGTACGGTGAGTGGAAATCCGGAGGCCCGACTCGCCTCCCCCCTTCTCCCTCCCCCTGTAGCCACCCCGTTCAGTCCTAATAATGCTGCAGGTGTCCATGGGCGGCGGTGACCACTTACCATCAGGTGACTCGCATGCTCGTTTGCCAGCTATTTGACGTAAAAAAACACGTCACCACGTCAGTGAGTTGATGAAACGAACTCGCAAAGTCACTGGACACGATCAGTGATATGATTATAATTCTCTACTCTATTGTAACGTAGTATATAGGTAATTTGATCAAATCTCTGAACGATTGAGTAAAATGACGCAAGTACAATTACTTACATTAAAATTTTACTCTTGTTTCATGAAACCGAGAAACCGTTTTCTGAAACAGTAAAAAAACGCCCAGCTATAGTGTGTATTTTCTAAAATAAGTAGGTACTCGGCTGAGCTACTTTTACTATTTCTAAATGACAATGCTAAAAAACTCATCTTCACCACAAACAAACCCCCGTGCCACTACATAAATAAAAGGGAAAATCCTATTTCCAAAAGTTAATGAAAAACTTACGTACATTTACTCACATTGAAACACAACAACCTCACCATTTTAATTGGGAAATTCCAACATGTACCGTGTTGAACACGGGCTGTGTTCAACATATTATGTTCAACACAAACAATAAGGCTACGCAGGCGCTACAAAGATGGTGCTTTCGTATTAGTCAGATGCGTCTAAATTCGGGTTGAAAATTTATGAAATATGTTGGATGTGGTATAAAATAAAGAATTGTTTACTAGCTTATATTTTAATTAAATAAATCCGAATAACTCAAGTCTTAAATCGAGTTTAGCTCGATATGTTTCGGGTTAATTCGTAACCCTTCGCCTTGGAGCAATGCTACTCGGCGGCTGCCGCAACACAAGTACTGCGTAACAAGTCGGGCTAAACTTTAAGGCCGTCTTGCAGGAAAAAATAAATCTAGATTTAGTAGTTAATCCAGGCTTAAGCTTAACAGTTCCACACAATTTGACACTACTAAACTGAGCTTAACGCTAACTCGAGATTTACGTGTGCAAGTGGGCCTAAGACGTGAGTCATCCGGGTTTATTTCATTTAATATGAGTGAGTTTCTCACGGTATTTTTATGTTTATTGGATGATAACCTTTGTCAAATGTACGCACCACGCACCATCTGAATCGTGACCACTGTGGAATCTTTCATTTATTTGCTCTTTATTTAAAGTTTTTGACAGAAAAAGTCAAACAAACATTAACCTCGCAACATAACATGAACATTAACAGTAACATCGCATTGCCGCATTGCTTGATAAGGGAAATAAAAGAGAGAGTTTCGAACTTCGGAGTAGGCTCTCAGATTTTTGGTTCATTTTATAGCCAATCATCATCATCTCTGGCTATAACGTTCTATATCTAAGTTGAGATGATAAGGATGGTGAGGAGGCCTGTGCCCAGCGGTATGCGCAGGCCTCTTCTCAAAATGAGAGGGCTTAGGCTGTTATTTCCAAGCTGGCCCAGTGTGGATCGGAAATTTCACAAACACCATTGAATAGCTTCGCCAGGTTTGTGCAGGTCACCTCCCAATTTCCATCACCGGAAAGCTACGTGGTAAATCTTGCACATGAATTGTTTTTAAAAGTCTGAGATGTGAGCCCGGGTGTGAACCCACGATACTCTGCTTCAGAGGCTACAGATCAAACCACTAGGCCACCACGGCTTAGTAATATTAGTAATATAAAAAAGTGAAATGTACAAGTTTTTTGAGGTCAAATTGTATTATTTATTTGTATTAGTGTCTTCTGTGATGGTGAATGTCTTCTTTCTTTTTTCTTCTTCGATTTCGATGTTGAATTCGACCAAATCGTCGGTCCATCTTCCAGCCAATGCCACCTCCACATTTTCCCAGATGCACCTTACATTGTAAGATTGTCCCGTTCTGTTTACCGACTAAGCAAGCAGTAAACTTTATGGCACGGCGTCCCGCGAGTCACGCCCCGCGGCTGAATTACTACGAGATAGAATTATTACTTATACCACGCGTCCTACGGGAGCAGGTTTTATTTACTTTATGTCTGAGGTGCACACAGGTTTTCCTGGCGCAAAGAATCAGTATTTCGTAAAAAAGTCGAACCAGGGGACAATTAACGGCGAGGGTTTTTCGACTTTGACGTTTGTCCGTTTGACGATTATCTGAGGTTTGACGTTACAGTCTTGGTTGCAATTGGCTCAATAAGCTAATGAACTAAAATAATTTCTTTGCTCACCCGCGACCTTAAAAGTCAATAAGTTAGTTAGTTATAAAAAAAATATGGCTCTGTCCATCGGAGGATATGGCAGTATCTGATGGGTTTTGTCGTTGTACAGTTAAAAATTGTAGAAAACAAAATATGTTGCACAGACGTAACACAAACGTCAAAGTTGTCAAACGGACTTACGATACTTCGACTTCGTTGCCATTCAACGAGATGTATGGATGACCTGGTTCAACCGCGGATTTCCATACGACGTACTTTCATGGGCTTATTTAAAAAAAAATGTACCATTTCTTTTTTTTGAAATTTTGAAACAAAATAATGTTTTTTTCTACTCAGAATCAAGAGCACAATCGATTCCGGTAGTTTAAAAAAATATCCCCAAAAAATGTCATTTTTGCGACGTTTTTTTCACAGACACAACACTGACTCATAAAATTTTGTATGAAAAAATGGGGACGTTTTTAAACGATCGGAATCTGAGTAGAAAAAACCTAATTTTTTCCAAAATTTCAAAAAAAAGAAAGGGAAAATTGTACGTTGAAAACGCCCTCATACGTCCTACGAGAACTTTTCGGCCTAACGGCCAAAACCTGTTCTCCGTGCTATGGCCTGCCTATTGCCACTTCAACGAGCCAATTCGCTTGGCTATTTCGGTGACCCTTATTTTTCTCGTCACGTGATACACCAAGAAAAAGTAATAAATGTAATTTAACATGTGAAATGGAGCGAATACTCAAAACCCTTCCTTCACAGACAGAGCCAAAAATAGAGAGCCAGAGATAAAAATTAAAAGCCCAATTAGATAAATTCAATAACCAATGTTCATTTAAGCGTTACATTTTATTGGTTAGTTGGAACTATAATATTCAGTCGAGTTGCCAGCCTTGGCGATTCGCCAGAAATTTGGCAAAAGCTTTCGTAGCCGGGAAGATTTTTAAACGTGGTATTGCCAATTATTATTTTAGTTACGGTTTGCGGGAAGCGCGATGTTGCCAGTTTTGGGGAATATTGTGGTCACTTGTTTTCATATTTTGGAGTTAAAACAAGGTTATTTAGATTTTTTTAGGTCTGTTTAGGTTTGGGCGTTTATTTATTTTTAGATTTGTGTTGAAGTCTTGGAAGTTATGTGCCTCTTATAGAGGGTCCTAGGTTTAAGCCCAGGCTTGCTGTATAATTTTGGGAATCCCACTAACTTAATTACTAGGTAATATTATAAATGTGAAAGTTTGTGAAGACGATTGGAGGGTTGGATGTTTAGTACTTAATCACACCTAAACCGCTGAACCGATTTAGATGAATTCGGTATAGGTACAGATAATTTGAGTCCCGGGGAAGGACAAAATATTGATTGAATCCAAAATGTAGCGAAGGATTCTGCAATAGAGTCCTGAGCGTAGCAAGGGATTCTAAAGTAGAATCCTGAGCGTAATGAGGGATTCAAGTGTTAACGCCCAAGATGAAAATAATTTTGCTCCCGAGTGGTTTATACAACTTTTCACACCGAGCATTAAGAAACTTGAATTAAAATATTCTAAACATTATTAAAGAACAATCAGCATAGAAAATGGCGTGGCTTTACAATAATCAACTTCAAAAAATGGCATTCATCATGGCATGGCATCATTAGAAAAGCCTTGAACAGAAAATTTGCACTTTGCTCCCTCTCGTCATGGGAGGAAAAGTTACTTTTCTGAAGGAGAGGTGTGAAAAATAGTTTTTATCCCGGAAAATTGCATAGTTCCCGTGGGACTTTATAAATAAATTAGCGCTGAGATATCAAGTCGAGCGCAAGTTGTTAAATTGCATAATTACCTATTGACGGATTGTTTAGGCAATAAAATTATTTTTAATACGATTCAGGCATACAGGTTGTGCCAGCGCCAACGTTCCCAGATAAGATGACAATACTCCAATTTCAAACAAAAACCAGCTAACAACATTAAAAAGCAATATGCACCTCTCGCTAAGAGAGCCAATAAATCGATTTTTAGTTGCGATTGGTTCGAGGTTCAAAATCGGTGCAAAGATCGTTGCAGTGTCCGTTGTGAAAGCCGTGGTACGTGGAAAACGTCACGATCGTGGAAAATCGATTTTATCGGATAATAAAAGTATAGGATAGGTTGTTTGTGGATAGATAAGCGGGTTATTCTTGAACGGTAACTAATAAAAGGATAAAAATGTTTTCGAGTTCCATTCAGGCTTAAATAAAGCTCAAATAAAGAATGTGAAATTATAAAAGTACCAAGTAAGTATGTACATGTTGTGCCAACTCTCGTAATAGTCGGAGGCTCTGCGCTCGAAGTTGTTGACGACTATGTATTGTATACCTAGGACAAACGGTCCAGTTAGGTAGGTCCAACTTCGAGAAAGAGAATCACTCGTCGAATCCGACTCGGCTGGGCAGCGTTCGGGAAGCTTCGCAGTGTCTTTTCGTCCGAATTACCGCAGTGTTTGAAGTCAAAAGTCTTTGACAAGGATGACATACGGACCTGAGACGTGAGGCTAACGATGGGCCTCATGAGGAAGCTCAAAGTCACTCAAGTTCTCAAGTTCAGTACAAAAAATGTATAATATAAACACAAAGTCAGCCGTGGAAGCCGTGGTAGCATAGTGGGTTGACCTATCGCCTCTGAAGCAGAGGATCGTGGGTTCGAACCCCGGCTCGCACCTCAGAGTTTTTCGAAATTCATGTGCGGAATTACATTTGAAATTTATCACGAGTTTTACGGCGAAGGAAAACATCGTGAGGAAACCTGCACAAACCTGCGAAGTAATTCAATGGTGTGTGTGAAGTTCCCAATCCGCACTGGGCCCGCGTGGGAACTACGGCCCAAGCCCTCTCAATATGAGAGGAGGCCTGTGCCCAGCAGTGGGACGTATATAGGCTGGGATGATGATAAACACAAATTCAGGGTAGACAATATGGTAGGTAGGTACGAATTAGGGATCTTCAAATAACTAAGAACCACCGCTAGAAAATCTGCTTTCAATTAAAAAAACCGCATTCAAATCGGTCCACTCTTTTAAGAGCTACGGCGCAACAGACAGACACACACACAGACAGACATACAGATACACAGACACTCATAGCGGTTAAACTTATAACACCCCTCTTTCAGCGTCGGGGGTTAAAAACTAGAACAAGAGCAAAAACCGGCCAAGAGCGTGTCGGACACGCCCAAAATAACATTAAGTAATATTTTTCTAAGGATTTCGTATTTTATACGAAATCTTCCAAGTTTAGGTATATTTTATACCTTAGGCTGCTATTTACTCTTAAACTACTAATAATTCTCAAGCAAACTTGGCCGCTATAGTTTTCCTTGAAAGTTTGATATACTTACTACCATCTTGAATTTTTTCAAATTTTTCACCCACCGGTTTAGATTTTAGAGGGGGGGGGGGACGCTCGATTTTAATGAAAATTTGCACTTTAAAGTTGAATATTTCGCAAACACATCACTGAATCGAAAAGTCTTAGCAAACCCCTAATGGTTTCAAAAGACCTATTCAACGATACCCCACACTATAGGGTTGGATGAAAAAAAAAACACCCCCACTTTACGTCTATGGGAGGTACCCTAAAAAAATTTTTTTTTTAACTTTTAATTGTACCATTTTGTCGGCATAGTTTACTTATATATCCGTGCAAAATTACAGCTTTCTAGCACTGATAGTCCCTGAACAAAGCCGCGGACGGACAGACAGACAGACATGGCGAAACTATAAGGGTTCCGTTTTTGCCATTTTGGCTCCGGGACCCTAAAAAAGGCGAAATCGATCGTATAAAGTACACACAAGACGATTCTATAATTTTATAATTTGTTCTGTGTTTCAGTTGACAATGTCTAAAAGCACTTGTAAGTACTTCACCGTAAACTGAAAGCGTTCCCGTAAGCTCATAAACTGTAGAGTTGGAAGCCCCGAGCGAGTCAATTACCCGGTTATAGTGTAAGAGTGTCAGCTTCCTTATTTATAGCTAAAGGACCCCATAAAAATGCCAATCCTACGTTATTAGCGGAAGCTACGACTTGCTGGATTTAAGGTGTTTTGAAATCCATATTGATTTGGCATAACTGGCTTAATAACTTTTCTCCTCATCTCGACCTTTGTACTTCTTACTGCTGGGCACAGGTCTCTTCCCAGAATGAGACATGACCTACTCATAAAATGACTAACCTAGAACATGACCTATATCAGCCAAAGCCCATTGTTGCCCAGGGCTACCAACCCAACCCCTCCCCCCACTTAGAGGAACACTGCAACATTAAGCACATAAAGAGATTATCCAAGTCAACATGGTCATTATCGGGCGAAAGACGTCCACTGCTGAACAAAGGCCTTCCCTTTAGAATGCCACAATGAACGACAACTCGCCACTTGCAAGAAAGAAAGAAAGAAAGAGAGATTTATTTTGGCTCCATAAGTACCACCACCTTACAGTAATAACCTAACCAACAAAAAGTTGAAACCCCCGACTTTGTCTCTTCAAAGTTCAATATCTCAAAAACTAATTTTGCTTCGGGGGTTAATAACACTAAAACTAGCACTAAAACTATGTTACTTGGTGACACGACAGGATACCAAAAAGGGTCTCCACTCAGCATGTGTTGCCGCACATTATGTGCAGTAACGCTGGTTTTTTGTGGAGCCCCAAGGTTAAACATGTATGTAAGAAGTTCCTTTGCTCTCGTCAGGCGAAGAAAAATAGAATAAAATAATAGACAAGGAAGAAGTTGCACTTGAACTTGTTGGAGGTAGACTTGCATCCATCGGTTGCCCGTCGACTCCCACGATGTCATTGCTCCACCTACCATGTTACCCAACTTGCACTTGTATTCTGTTCTCGGGTCTCGGTTGTTTAATATGTATTTAAGTATGTATTTATCTACATAAG
Source organism: Choristoneura fumiferana (assembly GCF_025370935.1). Taxonomy (NCBI): domain Eukaryota; kingdom Metazoa; phylum Arthropoda; class Insecta; order Lepidoptera; family Tortricidae; genus Choristoneura; species Choristoneura fumiferana. Next base: position 445,940 of record NC_133496.1, on the reverse strand, counting down.
GACGTGATAAATGTGGATTAAATAAGAACAAAACTGTCCTATACTTAACAAACTTACCTATATAAAATAAAAATAAAACCTAAAACTGAAACAAATTATATAGAGTACCCCTTAGGCAAGGTCCCGAAGATGCTGGCAGCGTTCCCTCTTTGAATAGCTAGGCTAATTCTTGACACTATTGAATCTAAAATTAACCAATTACTCACTTGTAAACAAAACTTAATTAATTATAACGCATTGTTTAATTTACTTAATTGATTAAGGTACTTTTGTTATACAAATAGTAGGGGCGAGCGATTGAATAGTAGTTCTAGGTTCGTAGCTATATTTATAGGAAATAGGTGATCAATTTATTTTGTAGTATTTTTTGAATGGTTGAGATATAAATTATAGTTAGTAGAAGCGGACGGTTGGATATTTCATAATTCCTTCAGCACAGGTTTCCTAAGGTTCTAAGCATAATTTTATTTGGTTAATTTTATTTAGTTATTCGTTTGGTTGTTTTCGTTTTTCGGCGTGTTTCACATAAAGTCAAAAGCAGAGCCGCGTTTAATGATTTAAGTTTATTGAAAAGAATAAATGGATGCGTGTTTTTTTATGTTTTATTTATTTACTTATATTATCATAATTTTGAATCATTATATACACTTGGGTCAATATACACGTCGTCTACGGCTCGATTCAGAGACGGTGACGTGTAAAGCTCTTGTCCGGACGAGCCTCGGTGACGGCCTCCAAGGAGCTGACGAAACCGAGGTGGGCGGCCGACAAGAGATAGTATCCCCCCCTTCACGTTAAAGGCGACGAATGAATCTAATTTTTGAAATGTACTTAGTGTGACGGTTTGAAAGAAGATATTTTTAGGGGGTTAGGATTGTTCCTAAGGCTTTGTTGGGCACAAGGTCGGGGCAGGGGCCTTCTAACGATCTATGTGTGGGACTAGGCTATTGAGGTGTGCTGGGAGGCCTAGATTTTCTAATCGATTAGGATTCCCCATACGACCTAAAGGTCTTATTCTAAAGGGTCCCCTTGTGCTCGGGTATTTTCCTAGGTGCGACGTTATTCGGCGAGGAAGCAGACAAAGGCGGCGACTGATTATTCATATCACCTACTTGACTCTGTTACTCTAACGAAATTACATAACATATTTATCTTATAACCTTAACTATTTGAAACTAAGCATTTTCTTATTTTGCAACATAAGTAAAATTTACATAACGTATCAGAGGGTCCTTAATACATAAAACTAGACGATCACATAAATTTTGGCCAATTATTGAGGTATTAGGTAGCTTTAATTACGTGCGTTATTTACTCCAGTGCTTTTATTCATTTCTAATAAGGCCTGGGTAATAATGTTACAATAATGAACGTCTCCGCATCGGAAAAAGCAATCGTTCGTAAAGGTGACGAGCAGTTGATATTAAACTATTGTTATCTTATTTATTTACACCAAAAAGCGTGAAAAAAAAAATATATAACAAAAATTTAACCGACTACAAAAACCATGAAAATAATTTTCTACCAGTCTGAACTCGGTCGGTGCCTCAGCACGAGCCAGCAGGAGTGATTGAAGCCCAATATAAAGTGCGTAATTGAGGTAGATGACTATAGATCCACTCCTGCTGACTCGTGCTGAGGCACCGACCGACTTCAGACTTATTTTCATGGATTTTTGTAGTCAGTATAATTTTTTGTTATATTTTTTTTATTTCTTAATTCTATATACATATGGATAAGTTAAGAATATTTATGTATCATTCCGTGAGTCACAGACGGTTCTGACAGAATATCAGCGCTGGAGGCGTCTAACGCCTCAGCATAATGCTGAGTCAGCGGCCGTTTCACTTTTGCGGGGACACACAAAGTTTTATTTGTGTTTGCTGTTTATCCGACATTGACATCCGCCGCCAGCGACCCTCTTAAGGTCATCCGTCCACCGTGCTTCAGGACGCCACAACACTACGTTTTCCCGTCCGTAGTCGGAATCTTAAAGGCACGTAATTCGATTCAAGCTTGCCCATTTTTCCGCAAACATTAAGCGCAATGGGAATTATAGGTCGAAATGTCCACCCACAACCTTGTCTGAGTAAGCCGTCATTGAACTCATCAAGAAAGTCACTGGGGCATACATTGCGAAAAGGTTGTACAGCAGGTCCTTCCTACAGAAGAAGCTGTAACTAAGGTGACCATTAAATATTTGATTTTGTCTTAAAACAGGACAACGGTTTTTATGGATGGCAATATATGTAACGATCATTTCGTATAATACTATTTGAAGAAAAATTTACAACTTCACGGGATTAGAAACCTAACCAAAACTTACATCAATCTGTAGATTAGGTACCCGATCACAAAAGTTCATCTATTTAGTAGTCTATTTTTATTTGTTTATTATCAGAAGTCACAACTACTACGCTCTAAATTAGTTGAAAAGTCGTAAGAAATTATTCATTTTATATTTCAATAACCTAACCAACTAAAAGTTGGAAAACCCCCGACTTTGTCACTTCAAAGTTCAATATCTCAAAAACGGCTGAACTGATTTTGATAAAACATGTGTAAGAACCATCGCTAGAAAACCTGCTATCAAATAAAAAAACCGTATTCAAATCGGTCCACCCGTTTATGAGCTACGGTGCCACAGACAGACACACACACACACAGACACACATAGCGGTCAAACTTATAACACCCCTCTTTTGATTGGTACAGTCACCAGCATAAATATATGACTATGGACAGCACTGCAAAAACATGTCATCACTGTTGAAGGGCATATATATATGACGATCTAACACGGTATAAGTATGTGATGATTTGTGGCCGGTATAAATATAGTTTTTTGGTAACGGCATAAGTATCTGACATAGGGCTGCTTAAAAATATCTGATATTGCACAAAATCAAAATTATGTAATCCTGAAACTGTACACTATTCAGGATATAATATTTCAGGACTGTCCTGTAGAACTCTATAGGTTAGGTTAGGTTAGTTTTATAACAATCCTGAAGTACTTACAGTTTTAAAAAAATCGTTCGTTCATAGGAACCGGCTGGGAAATGATTCATTTAAGAAAAATAATTTTCGTACAAAATTAGAGAACCGTGGTCACATTAGCTATAACCCCTCCCTTAACGCCCTGACGCTCCCCAACCGTATAGACTCCACAGGTACTGAAAAAAAGATATGGTATTTCCCTTGGATTTTTGGATTAATTTATTTATTGTGTTGATGGGGTGATTCGTTTTTATAGGGGCTTAATGTGATTGGGTTTATGTCTGTCCGTATATGTTGGGGAAGGATGAATGGTCCTTTGTAAGGGTAGATGTGAGGGTTTTAACATTTAGTTTATACTTAGTTAGCTTGGAAACGAAACAGATAGGTGTAATTATAAGCCATATTTTAAGTTATAGTCGCATATGAATTCTGAAAGCTATCCACCGGTTCTTTGCCGATGAACTTATTAGTTTTTAACCCCCGACGCAAAAAAGAGGGAAGAGGGGGGGGATTTAATTTATTAATGTAAGAAGTTGCATAGTGATAGTCAATGAAATATAAACAATTACTTTGCTCACCCACGACCTTACGATAGCTAGGTCTATAATAAGTATGATTGGTTATTTGGAGTATTTTTGTATTTTTTATTTCAACTCCAAATTTGTTAATTTTACAGCGCCAGCGCTGGTCTCTTTTTCTGGTTTTTTCTGTGCATCCATGTCTCAGTTTGTATTTTCTATAATAAGTAACAAATGTGTGTTGATGCAACTTCTTCACATCCGCACTGTAATGACACACACAAACCCAACTTTTACCCCCACCACGCTACCCTGACGCGTTTCAAATTCAACCGGAGTACTTCGTTGAACATCAAAATTACATATCAATAAAGTTTAAAAATTATTAACACCCGACTCAAAAAGAGGGGTGTAAGTTTTGAGATAATAAATCAAATTACAAAGTTAAATTATAAAAACATTGAAAAAAAAAATTTGCTAACAGTAACAAAAAAATATGTTGTTTGTAACATAGATTGAGTGACTGTCAAAACTAAGGCCTACTAGTAGCTAAAAGTTAGGTGATGTCTTACGAAATCAGTTTTGCAATATTAGCATTATTTTGGTCCCTAATTAGTAAATTTTGGCTAAACGTCAAGTAGCCAAACTAGTTCAGCTATCCTTTTTTCAGTGTAAATTTAAAAAATAATAATAATTGTACAGATGTACCCTAAAAAGTTACTAATGCGTCAAAATTGGCATTTCCGAATCCCCTCAGCTCCTCCCCGACGTCAAGAGGCGGACTTACATGATTTGTAAAGATTATAATAGACCCCTAGGGCATTTGGGTACTCGGTCATTTCCTATCGGCTCGTATTATGTGCTATTAGAAATTTCATCACGTTTTAGGGGCAAAACACCACTTCACGCGTTGTGACCAGTACAAGTTGACCCCGGGCGGTGTACGGAAATGCCCCTAGGTGGGTTTTAAAATGGGTTGGTGGAGGGAAAGGGCGGGTCAGGTTACACTGGCACCATGGTGCGAGGCGTCGTAAATTTGTGAAGAAATTGCTGGAGGCGAGAATGGGCTTTCTTCTTGTCCGCACTAGATATCAATTTAGCCCTTTGGAAGTGAATTAAGCGCCCAAATATGCTGATGGGTTGAGTTTTTTTATGTGCTCGTTAGAATGAGGGCAATCGCGTATGAATTCGCCGCTAGAGGCGCTAGTGTAGCGTGAGGTATCCGAAATGTCAAATCTCATAGTTTTTGGGTGAGCGACGCGGGTAGACCAAAGAGTATAAGTACCTATATGGGTAGACGTAGTTACCTATAGCTATAAGATCGCGGGTGAGCAAAGTAATTATTACTTAACAATTATTGTTTTAAATCTTTCAACGTCTAAAGCTAACAAAAGCATGGCATGATCACCATAATTGTTATTTAAATTAAACGCCCCGTTAAACCCAGCCCCTGTCCAAATTAATTTTATTAATCTAAAACAGAAAGGAGATAAACAAGAAAGACACAATTAACACCCCGCTTTATTTGATAAATAATGTTTACACCGACTGCACTTTGGCGCGTATTTATACTTGGTGTTTCTACTTTTTAGTTTTTACTGGTTTCGAAATACTTGCAACAATTATGTATTAAGTTATCTTTCTTTTTATAAACATTTTATTCTATACTAGCATTTGCGGCTTTAATCACTTTACCATTAGGTACTGGCATTTGAATAGAGAATATTACTGCCAAGTTCTGCCGCCAGAATGCAGCACTAGCACATAACGTCACGTAACGTTTTGACAATTTGTTTAAAACTCTGAAAAGATTAAAATTTAAACTCGCACCACATTCTAGAAGCAGTTTTTTTAGATCATCCACTTTTAAATGTCCGTAGGATGCCATTATATTATATAATTTTTATATTTTTGGCAATATAGTTCTATCGTTTGATCACGACATATTAAATACTAGCTTTTGCCCGCAACTTCGCCCGCGTGGTATTCGGTTATCGCGCGCTGTTCCCTCGGGAACTGTACATTTTTCCGGGATAACAAGTTGCCTATGTCACTCTCTGGCCCATAAACTCTATGCCATCAATCACGTTGATCCGTCGCTCCGTTTCGACGTGAAAGACGGACAAACATACAAACAAACAAACCCACCATGATTCCGAAGCCACCAAGGAACCTTATCAAAGTAAATAATTTTATTTGTCTACAGCAATGTGTATCGAATGACGTTAAATGTCATTACGACGCGGTTCTCTGATGGCCTACGGATCTAGTTGGTTGACTGTACGTATATAGCAAGTTAGATGAAAGCTCACAGAAAAGAACAGTGTGGATTGTCAGCAGAAAGTCATACAAAAAACACAAAGATGCTTGACATGTGATGAACCTAAACACAAAAGGGCAGTCGCCTGGGAACGCAATCGATATGCTATTCCGGGGCACAAACAGCCTCTGTTTGCACGGGAAGGCTGACCCGAGTCAACAGTCTATGGTACTTATGTATTTGCTTTGGGACAACTATATTTTTTGTAACAAAGCCAGAGGGGGGAACCGCTGCCAGAACTAGAAGCTTCATTACACTAACCATGGCGATAAGAATGTAATTTGTAATTATGGTAAATCGTCAAATAATGGCCACCGTTCATTAACTCATGATCATCATCATCATCAGCCGGAAGACGTCCACTGCTGGACAAAGGCCTCCCCCTTAAAACGCCACAATGAACGACAACTCGCCACTTGCGTCCATCTCACGATGTCGTCAGTCCACCTGGTGGGAGGCCTGCCAACGCTTCGTCTTCCGGTTCGTGGTTGCCACTCGAGGACTTTTCTTCCCCAACGGTTATCTGGTTTCAATAATTGGCCACCTTATATCATCATCCCAGCCTATTCACGTCCCACTGCTGGGCAAAGGCCTCCTCTCAGAATGAGATCGCTTGGGCCACCTTGTTTGTATACTAAAAATTGATTCTGGGTGACCAGATTATTATTATCACAACTAAATTTTTACCCGTAAAGGTCTCTACTCTACCCAGCACACCGTGTTATAATACGACCGTAACAGGTACGTTTCAAGAACGAATGGTTTCAAGAAGGAATGTCAAAGGCATACATGTCACGCGACGTGGACGGTTGGTTACGAAACGTGCTACTGGGCTAATGCTAATGACACTTTTTTTCAATAATTTATTGAATCAGGCGTTACTTTGCGGAGGTCCATATCAATGAACTAAAATAATTTCCTTGCTCACCCGCGACCTTACGATAGCTAAGCTTATGCAAAATATGTCTAACAACTGGTAGCATGGTGTACGGTTGTGTCACTCTGAATATGAGCTCTGGTTGAGTTCGAAACGCGTCAGTGTAGTGTGGTGGTGGTGATAGATGGGTTTGTGTGATTTGTGTGTGTTCTTACAGTGTGGAGGTGGAGGAACTGCATGAACACGCATATTTTGCATAAGCTTAGCTATCGTAAGGTCGCGGGTGAGCAAGGAAATTATTTTAGTTCACTTTTTTTTCACGTTTCGGCATGGCCATCTAGATGCACGTCGTGACCAAGGAGACGAAACTAGTTGTGATGGTATTGTTAATTTCTTTTCTTTTTTTTACTCAGGTATCGCTTGGAAGGAGACATAAAAAAGTTAAGGTATTTACACATCGCAATTAATATGATAATAGTAGATATTTGGCTAAGTTAAGGAACGGCCACACCGCTGCTTAAAAAACCGTGACGGTACGGAATAGCCGTGAGGCATCGTACGAGTATGCGCACCGATTTGATCGCATGCTCTCCACACCGCTGCTCACAATACTCAGATGGTGCGGAATCACAGTGACGTGCTATTGGCTCTGTGCACGACATCATCGCCACCTAGCCTCCGCAACTTTTTTTGCTCTGATGCTCTGACGTTTTGAAATTTCATCGCGACATTGTGACAAAAATCAAACCTATAACGTATTAATTTATTATAAAAAATTACTGTGATACCGTGATTTGGGTGGACAAAAGGTTGTGAATTCATTTTTGGTCATAAAGATTAAATGAGGTAAGTAAAATTTATTCAAAAAGTGTGTTTTATTTTCGTTATGTCAGAGTTTGTTTACTTCATGTTTAGTTGTATTTTTACTGTATAACGAAAAGATAAAGCTATCTTATTGGTTCTTGAATAATAGTAAAATTATTATAATTGTTCTTATGTCGCTAGTAATAAATTAAATATCGTTTTCAGATCAAAATGAATATCATTTTGAAGCCCGGTTTTGTAAGTATCACTCAATATAAAATTTCAACCACAAACCGTTTCATAAGGAAAATTGTTTCTGGACATGTCGAGATGTAGAGGAATTAAGAACAAAAATTCAAGCTCGCATCATAACACAAACATCTATTACTAAAATTAGGTAGTTAAAGTCTATACAAATTGCTTTGTTAATGACAGATTCATATGAGTATGACAGATGATAGCGCCTAGATTATTTCTTCTTTTGCTACTATGAGGATCGATTTGTAGCATTCGAACATGGCGGATGTAGACAATATCTAATTTTGCTATTTCTGTTTCTTTGGCTAGTTGAAGTATAATTTTGATAGTGTTTTATTGCGGCGATTTACCTTAACAGTGAACAGTGATCACAAAATTCTATATTTCTCTCGTGTCTGACATTTTTTAATGCGCAAGTTGGTGCCACGTGGTTTCTGAATTTTACTATCAAGTTGCAAAAAAACTACAACCACCGTACAACGTCCTCTCAAAGAGAGTATACTTTGACACTGGCGAATTGTCCTATTAATTAGGACAGAAAAAGCCATATTTTAAAAGAGAAGAAGAAGGCTACTATGAGCGCTGCGATAGATTTCATTACCCCCACCTACTACATCGCACCCTCCCAATAAACGTCACGTCTTTTAGTGGAGAGCATGCGGTAAAGTCCTGACGTTTTTAAACAGCGGTGTGGCTTCGTAGGGTGTGGCCGCTCCTTTAGCCGGAATAACTTACAACCATAAAGCCGCTAGTAGACGTCCGTTGTTTCTCCGGACAACGGACCTTTTTTTTAGGGTTCCGGAGCCAAAATGGCAAAAACGGAACCCTTATAGTTTCGCCATGTCTGTCTGTCTGTCTGTCCGTCCGCGGCTTTGCTCAGGGACTATCAATGCTAGAAAGCTGTAATTTTGCACGGACATATATGTAAACCATGCCGACAAAATTGTACATTAAAAAATATTTTTTTTAGGGTACCTCCCATAGACGTAAAGTGGGGGTGTTTCTTTTTTTCTAATCCAACCCTATAGCGTGGGGTATCGCTGGATAGGTTTTTTAAAATCATTAGGGGTTTGCTAAGACAATTTTTCAATTCAGTGATTTTTTTGCGAAATATTCAACTTTAAAGTGCAATTTTTCAATAACCCCCCCCCCCCCCCCCCAGCTACGCCACGGTATGTGGTAATTTTAGATGATAAGTGACATAGACAAACATGAAAAAAAAAAAGATTTTTCTTCTGATATAAAAAAGCATTGGTTGGTTGAGCTTTGCCCCCGTCCCAGTTTTTTTTTAAATTTTGTTACCCACGAACCTTGTTCTGTCAATAACGAACACAACAAAAAATAATTACCCAATTCAGTGCCGTTATTCGGAAATTACGTGCGTAGAAATATATAGAAATAGAAATATTTATTCACACTTCGCAAATTACATTAAACAGAAAAAAAAAAACAAGTATTACGTACGTAGTAAGTAAGTAGGTATATCCGAAATCGCGAAGCGGTCTCAGCTCAGCATAGTGTTGGCCGTAGAGGCGGAAGACGACAAAAATTCACAAAAATAAACCAAAAAAGGGGCAAACGTACATACATACGTTTCGGGCAATGAATAGTAACATATATATAATAATTTAGTTAAGGTTTCTTAGGTAAGTTTTCTTTGTCTTCTTCTTATTATTATTATTTTATTTAATCTCTACGTTTAAATAATAATATAGTTCATTCTAGTAAAAGTGTTAAGTATATAGTGAATTTACTTTATAGTTTTTGTTTTTCTTATAAAATCCTCAAGTTCTGGAAGAAATATCAGTAAAAGCTTGTCAATTTAAATAAATAATAATTTTCTAACCTATACTACCTAAATGTTCTTATAACGACGTTAAATACACTTTTATTTATTTATATTTAATTTTTTCAGTTGATGTTTTATGTGTTTTAATAATTAATGTTAACTTGTTTTTCTAACTAATACGATCAGTTTATCGAATCACAAAGAGAAATATTTCTATAGCAATAAGAATTCAATAAGTTATTTAGTTAACAAAGATAACGGACAATATTTGTATTGGCGTCCGAGTTGTGCGGTATTTTCTTTGTGCATTACGAATTCATTCTTATAGGCTTTTGTCTGTTTCATTTATGAAATGGTATTGTCTAAAAATACTAAGATGTAGATTATAGTAGATGTGCTAGAGACCGCTTAAGAAATATAATCTTTTAAGCTTTAATTTTTACTTAAAACACCCAACTAGCAGCGTTTCCACCAGAGATGTGCGAGGATGTATTGCGAGAAGTATTTTTTTCATTAACCAATAGAAACGCTTAATTTACCTCGCCTCGCTCCGCTCAGCTGTTTCCACCAGAGATGTGCTGTGCGAGGGGATTACTAATGTATGGGCAAAAAACTTTTCCAAAAGTATCACATCCCAAAATTATCATTTGGCAAAAAATAATTTGTTAAAACAACTTATTGCAATTTTACAGTTAATCAATTTTTTTTGGGCAAATTATTGTTTCATAAATAATTACTTAGTCTTAGTTTCATATTACCAAGTATTGTTTAGTCAAATGTATCGTTTGGCATAACGTAGGTACTCTTCCCAAAATATTGCATGGTTTAATAACCTACTCTTCTGGTAGCAGTTCATTTCTGTGGGGGACGCAGTTCTAACCTAACCTACTTTTCTGGTAGCAGTTGGTTTCTGAGGATGGTTCGTGTGCGAAGTGTTATTTTGAACAAACATTTATTTTGGAATATAATATTAGCCAAAAGAAAACGTTTGCTTAATAAACATTTGTCGTAATAAAACTTGACAAGGTAAAACTACGCCAAATGATAATTAGACCAAATGAAAAAAATGCGAAATGTAAATATGCTAAAGATTCGTTTGGGAAATGAAACTACTGCGATAAGTTGTTTTTGTTTTATTTTTGTTATTCGACTGGAGGGCAAACGAGCAAGTGGGTCTCCTAGTGGTAAGAGATCACCACCGCCCATAAACATCTGCAATACCAGGGGGCAAATCTGCAAAACGGCAGTACACCTGTGCGAGGATGTGTAAACACACACACACACACACACGCACACGCGCACACACGCATTGACGCACGCACTCATGCGTAGATACACATACACATAATACTAAATACTCACAAACTTTTGCATTTCTAAAATTAAAGATTTACTTTTAAACAATAACCATGTGAAGAAAACGTTCTGAAAACTACATAAAACTGCATCGCATAGGCAGGAGCGATGCAATTTCGTTATTTTAGTTTTAATATAAAATATGTGGCATCGAGTTTGATGATATATTGTATATTGAGTTTGCTCCTAGCCACGTTCATCGTAACGAGGGTTTTGTTTGTGTAAGATAAAAGTTTTCTAAAGTCACAAAATAAATCTCAAATTGATAACACAAACAAGTTATTGTCAAAGAAGCATTTTTAATACGAAATATTTTGCTGGCTGTTCTTTTTATTGAATGTGTACTTATTATTATGATTGGGTTTTTGGAGTCTTTTTGTATTTTTTATTTCAACTCCAAATTTGTTACTTTTACGTGTATCCCGTGAAACCATATCGAAAATGCAAACTGAGACATGGATGCACAGAAAAACCAGAAAAAGAGACCAGCACTGGGAATCGAACCCAGGTCCTCAGCAATCCGTGCTGCGTGCATAACCCCTACAACACTGCTGCTGGACAGCACTTATAATTGTCATTTAACATAGTGTGCCTATCATCATCATCAAATATTAGCCGTAGGACGTCCACTGTTGGACATAGGTCCAGTTGCTTCGGTTGGAAGCGGTCTGCATCCTCCGTGAACCCGCGGCTTTAGGTCATCCTCGCAAATCCCTGGTGGAACCTCAGCCTAAGTCTCAAGTGATATTAATTATGGATGAGAATTGCAAAAGCTTTAAATATAGCTCTTCTATTCATTTGTAAAATCCAGGCACATAGCTCCCATTCCCTTTTGAATTTTGTACTTATACTTACAACCGCTTGGATACGCACTCCTAAAAATAGTATCTTCCATCTTACCCGCGTAAGCTTACCATACGATAAGAATGATGTATCACCAAATGTATCAAATATCAGAGAGAGGCAATTACTGCGACCAATCATGAGACAGCTTGCGAAGCGGGGATGTACCTATTTATTTTGTCCACGAAACGAGTGAGATTCTATCTACAAGCTGAGATATATTACTGGCGATCCGAGCTTGAAAAAATCTTCACCGGTCTGATAACTTTATAATAAACTACAGTCTGTTCAATATAGGAATGGACAGAAGGAAAATAGGTTCTTTATAATGCACGCATTTGGAAGTCATTTAATAAATTGCATTTGTTTAGTATACGGTCTTAACTTAAGTCTAATTAAAATATCGAAGACGTCAATATTGGTTTCAATTATTCAGTAACTAACTGTTGCCCGCGACTCCGTTCACGTAGAATCCGTTTATTGCTATCCGCGGGAAACTACAATTTGCCGGGATAAAAACTAGGATTCTATGTCCTTCCCCGGGACTTGTACTATCTGTATACCGAATTTCACCTAAATCGGTTCAACGGTTAAGTCGTGAAGTGGTAGGTAACAAACAAACATACATACTTACAATCTTTCGCATTTATAATATTAGTGAGATTATCTTTGCTATTTTTCATATAATAATTTAAAATCCAATAGAAAAAAAGCCTATTTTATTAAAAACAGAAACGTCTTCCTATAAAATACTTAAAGAGCAGAGGTAAAGAACATTCTGCAAGAAACGGAACGTTTATAATATTGCTGACTCAAGAAAAGTATTCTGTACATTATTTATAGGTTTTAATCGCCAGTTTGGATCAAAATGTGATGAACCTTTAATCATATACGAATAGTTAACTTTTCACAACTAAAGCACTGCACCAAATTTGATGAAATTTGGAATTGAAAAAAGCTTGCGCTTTATAGCAGAAACTAGAAGTAGAATATTTTTAAACAGGGAATGAGAGCGGATCGGTCCACGAAACACAGTTATGAAATTTTGTATGAATATAAATCGAATTAATATTATGTAGAAAATTACGTATCAACATTGTGTTATTTTGTAAGTACATTACGTATTAATCTACTTACAAAGTAAACAAAATTATGACTTCATCTTATTACTTCTTTTATTCATCATCATCATCATCATTATAACGACTTCACAAAAAATGTTTAGAACCTCTTCTTCTGTGACCTTCTAGAGTCCAATGTTATCCTGAATGGACTATAGCTGTAATTTTGTAATTGCCCCCGTTATAATTTTTCTATTTTTTTTTCCATAAAAACTTTCTCCTGACGAGGGTGACAATAACGAACACAACAAAAAAAGAATTAGTGAAATCGGTCTAGCCATTGCCGAGGTTTGCGCTTAGCAACACATTTTAAAGATTCATTTTATTTATAGAGATTTAGTATATTAAATTAGAAATGATTTGCTAGAAAAATCCGTCAGGTATCTTTTTTCTTAAATATAATAATATAAAATAAATTTAATTCTTTTATCAGACCGGTGAAGATCTTTTCAAGTTCGGATCTTCTACTATACTTGATACTTAAGCTAAAGTGGACATTGTGATGCAGACGTTTTTACCCGGGGTTTTGATCGTGTTAAACTCAGATTACCATATTTTCCCTCCAAAATTGTGCATACATCTTCAATGATAGTAAACCACCACACTTAAATCTGACGCGTAGTTTACTCTTTCCGGCCGGCTCGATACGATCGTTCAACTATCCTGAGCGCGCCTGAATCATCTTTTCGCGAACCACAATTAATTGACATGTAAAAAAAATCGGAAAAACAGTTTCTCGGCCGTAAAGGGTTAAAAGATCTAAGAGCACAGACGGCGGGAAGTGACTCTATCCGTATCCGTAACTCAACTTATGTTATCCTTCTGAGATCCCGTGTCAAATGTTTAATGCAAGAATTTTAAATTTATGACAATCAAGAAAAATTGACATTTTGATTAGACATTAATGATCAAAATTTTGTACGCAGGGTCTTAGGAGGTTAAGGATATCCATGGGCAGCGGTGATTGCTTTCCATCAGGTGACCCGACTGCTCGTTTTCCCCTCTAGCATATAAAAAAACTTTATACTGTGTAAAAAAGGTGAAATTTAAAACAGGCCAAGTCGAAGATGATTGTGAGAAAGTTCTTCCGCAGGAACACTTTAGGGAGTGCCTTTATATAGTAAATAATAGCAAAAATATGAGAAAATATTAAAATGATATATTTGTGAAGGTTGAAGTCGATACAACGAGCGGATGACACGGGTTACGGCAACAAAGAAATATAAACGCCAAATGAAAACAATACAGGACGCCTTCACAGTTTACATGTACATAACAGTACGGATATATCCTTCTTTTTAGGATTATGCTTCAATAGGACAAAAATCCTTGTAAGATCACTTCATGGTCTATCTGTTTCTCCGTCCGTCTGTTCTTCTCAGGAAGGTGTGGAGGTATGAAATTGAACTTAATAATGAAATATTTAAATGTGCAGTCCTTTGGAACTGCGAAAAAATTAAGTTTCTATTGACGGATGCAAGTGATCGAAATTTTCATTAGGTTATTCGGGGGTGATGTAGCGCAGTTGGTAGTACACTTAGCACGTAGCCAGGAAAGACAGGTTTGAATTCGATACGGAGCAAACGATTATTTTTTTAATTTTTATCATATTATTTTTATATATTTTTTATGTTTTCGATCCACACTAGACCCGCGTAGGAACTGCGGTGCCTCTCATTCTGAGAGGAGACCTGTGCCTCGCATTGAGATGTACGAGTATAAAGGCTGAAATAAAATTATATAGAATTAGATTTTCGATCTAATTCGCTCCTAGTTCACTACCATCTTATGTATGTTTAACGCTTATAGGTGCCTATTGTAGTACTGATGAATTTACTGTGTACTGTGGCCTCACGGCAGTACACATGTTTTGGTGGCTCCACGTGCGCGGAGTGCCAATTTCCAAGTATATTGTTTCGAAACAACGTATTTCCAGCTTTTGGGGTATCGCGCGTTCGCCGGATGAATCTGTACTTTGTTTTGCTGTTTTTGATGTTTTACTGTGGTTTGGCGAGATATTATAAATACCTAAATGGCGGTTGTCTGCAACTCCGTTCGCCTAGAATTCCTTTATTGCTATCCCGCGGGTACCATGCAATTTTTCGCGATAAAAACTATCCTATGTCCTTTACCGGGACTCAAACTAACTTACAGTGGCTGTGGTCACGAGTAGACTGAAGTGTGGGGTGTCAGGTCTGCCTAGCTGCGCGAGTCCTTCGAACTACCCGCACTTGATCACAAATAGTACCGGCACTGCTATCTCAAACTACCCGCACTTGGTCATTTTTATTCGTCACCCCATCACCACCTATCATCATCAACACTTATCTGTATTTTTTGATTGCATTGATGAAAAAAAAACATATGTATTTCGCTGCTTCAAGAAGTAGCAGACTTAAGTATTTGATATTAAAATTTACAGCTTGATGTCTCCGCGTGTTTTTGAGCAATTGGGTCTTGACTGACTGATTGACAGACTAATAAAGTGATCCTTATTTGGTTTGGTCTTCAACCCCCGGCGCAAAAAGAGGGGTGTTCTAAGTTTGACACGAATTTCTGTCTGTCTGTCCGTGACATAGTAGCTCTCATACGGATGGACCAATTTCAATGTATGTAGTGTTTTGAAGGTTTTCCAACTTTTTATAGTAGATTAGGATCTCACGTTTTACGGTACGGAACCCTAAAAACCGCCGCCTTTTATACCGCGATTTAATAAAGACCGCCATTCCGTTGACCTCAATTGAAAATTCTTACCGTTTTTCAAGGGGTTTTTATTAAGATGTAAACTTTGTTCGGGCGAGGCGCGAGGCTCGCCCATTATTGGGGAAGATTTTATATAAAAGGCTTCAAGAATTATTATTTTGGATATCAAGTTGAAGAGATGAACGCAAAACGACAGGTCTAGGTAGATAGAAAGTTTTTTTTTTTAGCTTTATACAAAGTAGTAAATGCAAGATACAGTCAGGTACTTAAGACCGATTAGGTACTCAGTCTGAGAAGAAGCGTCTGGCCAGCAGTGGTAAGTATACAGGCTCATTTAAATCGGTCAGTATGGGAAAGTCTGAAACTATAAGACATACGAAGATCTGTTCGTAGGAACCATGCCCATCGATTTTAGTAACAAGAAAAACTGAATTCATACATTAAAAAAAAGCACTTGTACTCAGTTCGGGAATCGAACCCGATCGTTTTGAAAAATAAAACGTAGGTACATTATTTCTATTTGGATCTGGGTAGTGTACGTCATAAGCAATAAATGTTCCAATAAAACACTGTATCTACTCGTAGAATGCATAAAATGCATTGTATTTCATATTGTTAAATTGCGTCGCGATGCAAATGTAAAAGTTGACAATGAAAATATTGAACTAGTTGATAACACAAGTTGTTTAGGGTTCCCTCCCCCCACTAAGTGGATAACTGTAACATTAAGCACATATTCATCCCAGCCTATATACGTCCCACTGCTGGGCACAGGCCTCCTTTCAGAACAAGAGGGCTTGGGCATAGTTCCCACGCGGGCCCAGTGCGGATTGGGAACTTCACACGCATCATGAATTGCTTTGCAGGTTTGTGCAGGTTTCCTCACGATGTTTTACTTCACCGCATAGCTCGTGGTAAATTTCAAATGTAATTCCGCACATGAATTTCGAAAAACTCAGAGGTGCGAGCCGGGGTTTGAACCCACGACCCTCTGCTTGAGAGGCGATAGGTCCAACACTAGGCCACCACGGCTCTAAGCACATATTATAGAGATTAAATATTCGACTCTTACTCCTATTCGTATTTTATATAAGAATAAGAATACTTTATTCACTATTCGCAAAAACAGTTTTATAGTACACAATTACAAGTTATGACAAAAAAAAGCAAGTTTTTGCGAAGTCGTGAAACGGTCTCAGCTCAGCATAGTGTTGGCCAAGCAGGCCATAGCTGGTCTTCCGCTGTAACCGCTTGGCGGCTTCACGGAAGGCGGTTTTCATATCGTTTTATCCCGTTTTTCCACTGGACATTAAAAATAATTATATTTAAAACAAATTATAAACTACTAATTCAAGTGGGCTTTGCTGAGAAATCTCCTTTTAGATTGAATTTCGCGATAAGCAAAACCAAATTTAACTTAAGTCTTAGTTCCAGAGTTCGTACTTAATTCTGTAACTTTAAATAATCTCCACTTCAGGAGTTGCTTGGAGTTAATTTCATTTTAATCATACTAGCATTCCGCCCCGGCTCCGCACGGGTGCAATTTTAAAAAAGGTCACTTCACGCACATTTTTCAGCTCCATTTCCTGAAAACATATACCCGTGCAAAGCCGGGGCGCGTTTTTAAATTATTTTGAATCGAATATCCGATTTGAATAATTCAAGTAGTATCCTAAAGGTATTTAAAGTCTTGAATGATAAGGATTAATACAAAGACATGGATAACATTCTGATTTTGGTCGGTATTTCTATCAACTTTTAATGTATATATATATGGTGGTCTGGTTTTTACGAGTAGTTTTATATTTAGCATAGCTACACTTATTCACTTTCATTTTTTGTAATTGATATGGTTGGTACTGGTCCGTGTTGATCAATATGTAAATGGTGTAAATTATAATCTTTGCCAGCCAGTTCCTTTTGTCGGAGGCATCGCATCGCAAAAGAAAATGTTTAAAATTAATATTTATTGCCACGACAGCAGTATTTGTATTATTATCTTTTACACTGAGCCACGTCACTTCTCCCTTTGTCTATGGTTTTAATTTTTTTTTTTCTTTCTCCGTCTGACTGGGGCAAAGGAACTGGCTCATGCATACATGTTTATTTAACGTTTGGACTCCACAGAAAACCAGCGTTACTGCACATAATGTGCGGCAACACATGCTGAGTGGAGACCCTTTTTGGTATCCTGCCGTGTCACCTAGTAACATAGTTTTAGTGCTAGTTCTAGTCTTAGTTTTAGGTGGTACTTTTTGGAGCCAAAATAAACTTTTCTTTCTTTCTTTCTATAAAAAAGTAGTTATAGTGACATAACTATAATAGTTGGACATAATTATATCATATGATATCGCGAAGTTTTATGTAGATAGGTATTGAAATATTCTTTAATGTTCTAAATTTTTATTATCACAAGATAAAACAGTACAGACCACTAGTATCTTGAATTGGTTCAACAATTTAATGTGAACTTTTAAAATTAACGTATATCAAAAATAATACTTTTTTTTATTCGACTGGATGTACAACGAGCAAGTGGGTCTCCTGATGGTAAGAGATCACCACCGCCCATAGATTCCTGCAACACCAGGGGGATTGCAGATGCGTTGCCAACCTGGAGGCCTAAGGACTTAAAAATGGCGCAGCGAAATACTGTGACTTAAATAAAGTAGAAGTCATTCGTTGACCTCCGGCCGTCCCAGTGAATGACAACGCCCCAAACCCGCCCTTATCAATTCCTTTCATTATCATCTCGAAAAGTATCATTACGTATAACTGAGATAGGCCAAAACACCGGCCAAGAGCGTGTCGGACACGCCCGAAATAGGGTTCCGTAGCCATTACGAAAAAATTAAGTAATATTTTAAGGATTTTATGCGGAATCTTCTTTTTAGGTATATTTTATACCTAAGGCTGCTATTTACTCTTAAACTACTAATAATTCTCAAGCAAACTTAGCCGTTATAGTTTTCCTTGAAAGTTTGATATACTTACTACCATCCTGAATTTTTTTTCAAATTCAGACGCTCGATTTTAATGAAAATTTGCACTTTAAAGTTGAACATTTTTCAAAATAATCACTCAATCGAAAAATCGTTTTAGCAACTCCTAATGGTTTTAAGAGACCAGAAGAGAGAGAGAGAGAATGGTTACAAGATTGGATGAGAAAAAAAAAAATCACCCCCACTTTACGTCTATGGGAGGAAGGATTTTTTTATTCTACCATTTTGTCGGCATAGTTTACATATATATCCGTGCAAAATTACAGCTTTCTAGCATTGATAGTCCCTGAGCAAAGCCGCGGACGGACAGACAGACAGACAGACAGACATGGCGAAACTATAAGGGTTCCGTTTTTGCCATTTCGGCTCCGGAACCCTAAAAAGTGGCATAGCTCATTGACTCCCGACACAAAGGGGCACTCTGGCGGAGGATTCGTGTAATAGCCAAACAGCTAAGTGTAAAAAGGAATGTACAGAATGGCCTCATTATTTTTATTATTCGAGTGGATGGCAAACGAGCAAGTGAGTCTCCTGATGGTAAGAGATTACCACCGCCCATTGACAACTGCAACACCAGGGGGATTGCAGATGCGTTGCCAACCTAGAGGCCTAAGATGGGATTGATGTGTTTCTAGGTATTTTAACACTCATTGTAACTTGGATTTGAGATATTAATACGGTTAGGCTTTAGTTAGATATCCTGTCTCATAATTTATTGAATCAGGCGTTACTTTGCGGATCATGTCATACCTATCAATGACAAACAATTACTTTGCTCACCCGGAACCTTGCGATAGCTTCGTCTGAAACAAATTTTTGTTCATGCAGCTCTTACGCCTCTACACTGTAAGAAAACACACACATCACATACATCTAACTATTACCTCACGCTGACGCGTTTCGAACTCATTCAGAGTTCATCCTCAGAGCAACACAACCGTTAACCATGCTACCAGATAGCCTAGGTAGCCTAACACACATTTGTTACACTTTGTGCATGTCACACTTACCTACTCCTGAACTGTAACATACTTTATCTTTGTAATTTTTACTTGCTTGACATAAGAAAAAATACGCGTCCAATACAACCCATACTAATGTGTGTTTGTATATTTGTGTGTTTGTATGTTTGTCCGTCTTTCACGTCGAAACAAGAGCGACGGATCGACGTGATTTTTGGCATAGAGATAGTTTATGGGCCAGAGAGTGACATAAGCTACTTTTTTTATCCCGGAATAACCTTACCGACAAAAATTTGGAAAATCCCCGACTTTGTCACTTCAAAGTTCAATATCTCATAAATGGCTAAACCGAGTTTGATGAAACATGTCTAGGAACCATCGCTAGGAAACCGTAGTTTTTGATAATTTAACTGAAAGATCAATTATAGTAATAGACGATTAATAAATATGTAAACGTTCTAGAGTGCAGGATACCGAATTTTGGTAAATGTTATTCTTTCTTGCTAACTTTTTTTATTGGTTGTTTTAGTGCTTTAATCTTATTACTGAATTACTACTGATTACAATCTGATTACTTAAGTACTGATGAAACCAAAACAATTTTCCCTTTTTTAGGGTTCCGGAGCCAAAACATAGTTTTAGTGCTAGTTCTAGTCTTAGTTTTAGGTGGTACATTTTGGAGCCAAAATAAACTTTTCTTTCTTTCTTTCTTTCTTTCTTTCAAAATGGCAAAAACGGAACCCTTATAGTTTCACCATGTCTGTCTGTCTGTCCGTCCGTCCGCGGCTTTGCTCAGGGACTATCAATGCAAGAAAGCTGTAATTTTGCACGGATATATATGTAAACTATGCCGACAAAATGGTACAATAAAAAAATCGAAAAAAAAATATTTTGGGTACCTCCCATAGACGTAAAGTGGGGGTGTTTTTTTTTCTCATCCAACCCTATAGTGTGGGGTATCGTTAGATAGGTCTTTTAAAACCATTAGGAATATTTTCTATGACGACTTTTCGATTCAGTGATTTGTTTGCGAAATATTCAACTTTAAAGTGCAAATTTTCATGAAAATCGAGCGTCCCCCCCTGTAAAATTTAAACCGGTGGGTGGAAAAATTTGAAAAAATTCAGTATGATAGTAAGTATATCAAACTTTTAAGGAAAACTATAACGGCTAAGTTTGCTTGAGAATTATTAGTAGTTTAAGAGTAAATAGCAGCCTGAGGTATAAAATATACCTAAACTTGGAAGATTCCGTATAAAATACGAAATCCTTAGAAATATGTTACTTAATATTTTCGTAATGGCTACGGAACCCTATTTTTGGCGTGTCCGACACGCTCTTGGCCGGTTTTTTCTTTATACAGAAGAAAATGTAAGGAAACTGTGTAGCAGCATCACAATTCAGAAATCATATTGAATGGAATATTAAAGATAGAAAGCATTTATTCAATACAAGTTCCATCGCTGTTTAGCGTTCCGTTAAATAAGAAACAAAGCGTTCTGAGGAATTTGATTCAATTAATTTAAATGTTGCTTCTACAGCCACAATTAACATTTAGCTCCGGATGTTTCTCGGAATGTAATGGAGGTGTTTTTGCTGTGACATAGATGTTTGCGCTTAAAGGTAAAAAAATGCTTTTTCACTTCTCATTCTCGTAAAGTTCGTGTTTATGCTCGTAAAATTGAAGATTCACCTAGTTTTCAGACCTAAAATATAACGTTGGTTATCAGTTAAGACACTGTTTCTCAGGAATCAACAAACTTGCAACAGCATTGATGTTTTGTTTTTCATTGTCTGTGGCAAGAAACGTCAAAATTCTTGGGAAAAAAATTGAGGTTTAAAAAGTTTTATGGAGTCGTAAAAGTTAGCAGAAGCGTATGGTTACTAACGCGTTAACGTTCACTTATGTTTACACCCTTCAACAAACATTTACTCGTGTTAAATATAAAACGAACTCTAGCTCCAAACCCAAAGGGCCATATTGCAACGGGCAAGAAAACCGAATATTCCCGCTAATTTAAGTATAGGAGACAGCATAAACTTTAAGCTGACACTATTTCGGACCGAATCGTACAAGACTAACAAGTCCAAACTGAGCCCGGATCGTTGTACAACCCTACCCTTTTAGGGTTGTGTGTCTGATTGACGGGTTCGATGGAACTTTGGATGAATAAGTATTTCACTGTAAACTCGAGAGCCGCGGTGGCCCAGCGGTTTGAACTGTCGCTTCGGAAGTCGGAGGTCGTAGGTTCAAAACACAATAAGTGCTTTTGTAGTGCTAGCGGTATGTCAAAAAAGCTGCACATGGTTTTAAAAGCATGAAAATCGGAACGATTGATCTTTAGGCCATAAGAATCAATTTGACCCATAGCACAAAAAAAAACAAAAAAGAGAGGAGTTGTGACGTCATCTTTTTTTGTATGAAAAAAAAATGTTTTGAAACTTTTCGTGTGTGGTATCTAATGAAAGGGCTTACTAAACCGATTCTAAAAATACCGATTTTGAATTAAAATAACAATCATTTTCAAAACATACCAAGTTTGGGCGCCTCCAGATATTAGACGGTTGAATAATTATTTGTTAAATATACCTAAATGATATTTAATAGCCTCATATCCAACCCCAAGAAAGCAATTTTGAAAATATTTGCATGTAGCGTGTAGTGACTGAGTGCGCCGCCGGCCGCCGAGCGAGCAAGAAAGGGAAGCAGGCTCCTAAGCAGGGTAATAATAAAAATTATAAAAAAATACTAAATATAAATATTTTTAAAATTGCTTTCTTGGGGTGGGATATGAGGCTATTACATGTCATTTTAGGTATATTTTACAAATAATGATTCAACCGTATCATATCTGGAGGAGCCCAAACTTGGTATGTTTTGAAAATGATTTTTATTTTAATTTAATACAAGTGACTGAAATATAATGATGAGATATATTTTTAGAATTGGCTTAGTAAACCCTTTCATGAAATACCACACACGATAGGTTTCAGAACATTTTGTTTTCCATACAAAAAAAGATGACGTCGTAACTCCTCTCCTTTTTTGTTTTTTTTTCGTGCTACGGGTCAAACTGATTCTTATGGCCTAAAGATGCTTTAAACACCATGTGCAGCTTTTTACTGAATTTCAGGGTGTACCGCTAGCACTATTTAGGTTCTTAAAAGTTAACTAGCCAGGTTATTTACCTTCATATCGTTCTATGTATATTACGAAACAATATGTAACATAATTTTATGAAATAGCGAAACTCATAATGAAGTAAGCAATATTAATATTATGTAGATCTAGCTACTACATGTCCATATATTCCTCTTTATGGCGAAGGAAAATATCGTAAGTAAGGGCCCGAGAGAGAACTACAAGCCTTCTTATTGTCAGAGGAGGCCTGTGCCCTTTTTTGAATGGCTATATCGTGTGAAATGACCACTGAATTAGGTCAAAGTACTACCCATTTACTTAAAAATAAATGTGATTATTTGCTTAATTCCCAAGTTACATTTGATACGGAGAGAGTGGAATTAAATTATAAAGGTTTCATGTTACGACTTGTTCAGAGTAATTTCTACTTTTCAACCCCGCAAACCCACTGGCATTAGGGTTCTGCAAGCTTGGAACAAAACCCTAAGTATTAAACAAGGTAAAATAATGATGATATATATCCCTTCTTCTATATCCCTTCAAATAGCGAACCTACTGAGTTAAAAATAAAGTTGTGTTAAATTACTTGTGATTATAGATATCATTTAATAATATTGTACATAAACCTGTTTAAAAACAAAACCTCGTCGAGTTTCTTGCCGGATTCTTCTCAACAGAGGCTTTTCCGAACCGGTGGTAGATTTTTTTGACATTCATAAGTGATTGTTATGGCCTAAATTGAATAAAGATATTTTGACTTTGACTTTGACTTTGATAATGTCTGCCATGATTTATTTATCTACAGCGAATACTTCTACGAAGTATGTTGGTATGATTAGCTGTGTATATATATATATAGCCCTGTAACAGACAGACAGACGGAGAGCGTATCGACATTATAAGATTATATTTGTCATCCTTTGGATACGGAACCATATAAAAGAAGCTTTACATTAAAAAGGGCACCTGAAACTTTTTTCCATTTAGACCACGTTCCTACAGTTGCGAAGGCAACACAAATAACTTTAATATACAATTCGCAACTTTTAGCGAAATTAACTGAGACGCAGTCGTTCAGAAATTAAATAAAAATGAGGAAAACAACGGCGAAAACTCAACCTACTTCTAACTTTTGATAAGTCGAATTTGAACACATTATGGAAGCTTAATTATTAAAGAACAGTGATTCAATATTAGTATTTGAAAGGAAGATAGATTCATATTTACTCCTACGTAAAAGGCTGGCAACGCACTTGTCTCTTTTGGTGTTGCAGGTGTCTATGCGCGACGGTAATCGCTTACCATCAGGCGATCCATTTGATTGTTTGCCCCTATTCCATATATTTTTTTAAATAAACCCAGATAACCTCACATCATAAGCCTAGTTAAGCTCGACATGTTTCGAGCTAAATCGTAGCCCTTCCTCCCGGACCACGCGCCAGTGCAGTGCGCGTTTTGCAGCAGAGCAGCCGCCGTGACTCGCTGAGTTTGACGGTAGTTTTATGTTCGAAATTTCTCTATAATAAGCTGAGCCTGTTCCTTTTGCCACAGTGCAAGGGACTGGCAAACACATTGGGCTGAGATTCTAAATTAGTTTATTGTTTATTTGTATTCTGTGTGCCTATCCTGTATTGTTTATGTTGGCAAATAAATCAATCTTCTTCTTCTTCTTCTTCTTAATATCATCATATCGACCGCAGGACGTCCACTGCTAGACATAAGCCTCCCCATACACTTCCAGTTGCTTCGGTTGGAGGCGGCCTGATAAAGTAGATTCCCGCGGTTTTAACCAGATGCCGTATTGTCTAATGTTTCTGATACTCGCGATCACAATTAACTGACAGTTTCCGCGTACAAAAACTGTCATTTGATTGTGATGACGAGTGTCAGAAACATTAGACAATACGGCATCTGTTCATCCTTTCATCTCCTTGGTGGACGCTGCGCTGCCCGATCCGGTCTCCAATGGAGACCAGATGGCGGATGGCAACCGCCATCTGTTCTCCGTGCATGGCCTCCCCGTTGCCACTTTTCCTCCATCCAGACAGAACCCAAATAACTATAGCTAAACACGAAAACAGCAATGAAAGGAAAAATCACAAAAGCAAAAAAGCCTTGATTAACTAAATACCAGCAAATCTTTATTTAAGACATAAGTCCCAGTAATATTTAAATATGAGCAACCTCTCACTTATTTGCTGAAAGGCCCTTCACCCTCCATCCGGGTTTCTCGTTGGATGTTTTTAATTAGTAAGGCTTTTTGTTGCATACTAATTAAGATATTATGCCTCTTACTAACCTCTGATTTCTAGACTCTGTAAATGAGCGGAAATGGACGTCTTTATGGTGCTTATAAAATCTGGTTATAAAAATTGCGGCGCTTGTAAAGATGTCTGAAAGAATTAAAGCAGATTCACAAGAAGCCGAGGTAAAAAACAAACATTAAATAATCATATGGAACTTATCAGAATCACGGTAGTAATATTTACCTCGACGTTTCGACTACATTGCAGTGGTCGTGGTCAGGAGTAGACTGAAGTGTATATTGTATATCAGTTCAATTCTTGTTTAAACACCCACTGGATCGAATCAATAACACATGCATCTATAATTCCTGTCTCCAAAATTCACTTGATTTCAGTATTTAATTTTCATTTGAAAAATCTGACCTTATTTCTTGAATGAAACACGTGTATCTGTTGTTTAGTCTAACATCTGGTAGTATGGTGTACGGTTGTTTTGCTTTGAAGATGAGCTCTGGTTGAGTTCGAAACGTGTCAGTGTATTTGTGGTGGTGGTGATAGATGGGTTCGTGTGATTTGTGTGTGTTCTTACAGTGTGGAGGTGGAGGAACTGCATGAACACACATATCTTGCATAGACTTAGCTATCATAAGGTCGCGGGTGAGCAAAATAATCCTTTTTAGTTTATTTACGTTTTTATAATAAAATTCTAAAGAATATTACCAATGAAACGGATACAAAATTCAAATCTGTTGTCAAGAAGACATTAATATCTAAGGCGTATTATAAAAAAATAATGGACAGGGATATATGGAAATAATTCCGATCCGCATTGGCGATTCCTTCAAATAGCGAACCTACTGTGTTAAAAATAAAGTGTTAAATACTTGTGATTGTATAGATATCATTTAATAATATTGTAAATCTTTTTAAAATAAATATACCTCGCTGAGTATCTTGCCGGATTCTTAACACAGGTTTTCCGAACCGATGGTAGTTTTTTTTGACATTCTAAGTGCTTGTTATAATAGCCTAAATTGAATAAAGATATTTTGACTTTGACTTTAAAATTGGGCTTAAAACTGGGCCAGGGATGGACAACATTTATATAGTGGGTTAATTTTATACAACTTTCCCGAATCAATAAAATAAACACTGACAATCTCCTAACCTTCTAACGCTAATCTAAAGCCATTATGTCCATTTGTTATAACGATAACAAAACCAATTGTATATATAGATTCGCATTAGATAACCCACAAAACACACCCGGTAATAGCGTCTACAAAGTTGTTATCATTTCATTATGAATTTATTTGATGGATGAATATTGAGTTTAGATAGAGCGTTACGTGGGACATTGTAGTTTTATATTTATAGCCCAAATTAATATAAATTTATAGCCCAGAGCTCATATTAAAATTAAGAATACCTATACATTTTATTGAGGTAGGTATATAAACTCCTAGGCTCCTGGTCTTATATTACGAAGTGCAAAATTCGAACTTCGTATCTTGCCGTCCCGCTGACGCTTATGTTATTTAATACGAGAGTGAGAGAGACGGTACGGTTTGAATCCACGGCCCTCTGCTGAGGCCATGGGCTGCCTTTTACGGACGCACAAACACGCGTTTTTTATGGTATACGGGGAAACGAGCACACGGATCAGCAGATGGTAAGCGATTACCGTCGCCCATGGACACCTGCAACACCAGAAGAGCCGCGCGAAGGCGTTTGCCTTGATATAAGTAGCATAGGTCCAATCCCTTCTAATTAAACTCGTCCCAATCGAACAGGTCACAATGCGTCCTTCCAACTTCCAAGCCCTTTGCAATTGTAATAGAATTGGCCACGAGTGCCCAAAGTGTGCCAAAGTGTGCCCAAACTTTGGGATATTTAGATTAGGTCCGAAGACCGCTTGCCGAGCGTTTATTCCCGGACGGGTAGTTTTGGAAACTTGGCGGAGCCAATCGTGGGATATTTTGGAACCGCCCCGCAAAAAGGGGGGTTGAAGTAATTCGCTATGTAGGTATTTATGTTATGTCTGTGGCACCGTAGCTCCCAAATTGAAAGACGGATCTAATTTGGGTTATTTAAAAAATGATATCCTTTCGACTGCCATAATTTTATAAGTCATAATGTAATGTGTGTCATAATTATTGTTAGTCATAATCCGCTGAAATCGTTATTTTTCATATTTTTTTAAATGGTTATCCTGTAGAACTATATGTTAGGTTAGGTTTGTTTTATAACAATTCAGAAAAATAAATAGTTTCAGAGAAAAAAAGAATTATGTCAAACATTACATTATGACTAACAATTTTCTACCAGTCGATATAAACCAGTACCTACTTAAATCTGTCAAAGTACAATAAACAGTTTTTTTTTTAATTTGAATTAGTCATACTGTAATTCTTCATTTAATATCTCCACAATTTTTTTTTTTTTATATACTGTTACAATTATATTTTATATTATAAACTTATTTTCTCATAATATTATGAAGGTATAGGAACTCTGAATGGTCTTTTTTTTTAATCAATTTGCTTGTTCATTCGTCGATTGAAAAATAAAATCATTTATTGGCACAGAAAATAAACCTACACTGTAAAAAAAAACAATTCCACGTACTCATAAGTAGGTGGCAATGGGCTCAGGCTGGGCTACTACGAAACTCGAAACTCGAAGTTCGTGTCGTGCGGTCCCTCTGACTTATACTATTTAATACGAGAGCGAGAGGGACGGTACGATACGAACTTCGAGTTTCGTAGTAGCCCAGCAGGCTCAGAATAAGCTGCGAGCAAAAGAAATTTGCAGCGCTGATTTTATTGATTAAGATCTGTATTTACGTATTTTAAGCAAATAATAATAAATAAATAAATAATTTATTTTTTCATTTAAATCACTACTTTTTTAAGTAGTACAGTCACCAGCACCAATATCTGACACAACAAGCGTGCATAAATATCTGACACGACTCTATTTCTAGGGCCGGAAGGACGCGTCAGATATTTTTGCACGCTCTGCTGTGGCAGATATTAATGCTGTTGACTGTACGTGTGCGAAGCTGCAGGTAAACGCAAGTTCACTATAATCGATAATTAGGGATAGAGCGGGAAAGCAAGTAAGGGACCTATTGTTTTATGCTCATTATAATATAATATGTCTATTTAAAGCTACGATACGCTAGATTACATTGCTCTTTATACCATTCCAAAGATCTAAGGGAAATCGATGACCTTTTTGTCCTTTTTAGCTATTTATAAGTCTACCCTGAATTCCCTACGAAACGCAAGAACCGTAAATATTTGAGTTTGGAAAAATATTCCGGGGAAGTATTGACGAATTATTTCGCTACCTGGCGAAGAGCGAGGGTGCGCGATCTGAGGGTTTCGTGTTATAATTAGTTTGTATCGGGACATAAAAAGGGTTCAACATTGGATTCTATACGTAGACTGTTCGGTAAGTAGTTTCTTTTTCTTCCAACTATGTTTTAATTTCATCATAACCCCACTAAATACCCAGCACAAAGCGGGACTTTTCTGCTCTAGAGCAGAAAAAATGTATGAAAATCCTTTATTGCATTGTTTTAGATTTTTTTTTAATTGCACGACCAAAGAGGTAACACAAGTATTTTTGCTATAAAATTAGCCTGCGTAGTGTAAAAAAATCTAGTGTTAGGTTGGTCAACTTGACGGTCTTATGAAATTTGACAGATTGCGTACAAAAAATTGCTGATACCAATCCTACCAAAAATAGTAAGTAGCCAAATATTAAAAAAAAACTACTTGTGTTTGGTTGGCCAACCTGGCGCTCATCATTTTTTGAGAGTGCAAATGTAAACTTACAAAAATGGAATCATCGAGTGCCAGCGACATTTCTTCCCTATGAATTGTTTAGCATGAGTTTTTTTTTCGTCTACTCTTCCTGTAATATTTGAAAGAAAAGCAGATTATGCACCTCGCATTAAGTAATTTATATTGCCCTCGTGCTTTTTAAAGCCCTCGCTGACACTTGGGCTCCAAATCGGCACTCGGTGCAGTAATAAATAACTTTCTGCTTGGTGCAACAATCTACTATTAACTGTCTTTTTGCCGGGAAGTAAAAAAATAAATATCATGGGGACAATATACTATTTATTTTTTACTACAGTTTACCCGCGGCTTCGCACGCGTAAACTATTCGAACTGGTAGTTACAATTGAAATTCCGGGATTTTCGAAAATACAAACGGAAATATAGATACACAGAAAAACCAGAAAAAGAGACCAGCGCTGGGAATCAACCCAGGTCCTCAGCATTCCGTGCCGCGTGTCATACCCCTACACCACCACTGGACAGGAGTACAGACACGAATTTCTCCTATGCACCACATATCTCAGCTTGTTTGTTACTTATTTAGTCACTTAAGCAGCGACACTCCGGGATTTTACAAAAATCCCCTGGTAATTCCCAAAATTTATATCACGGTCTTCATTGAGGTTGTGTTTTGAACAACTGTCCACAATTTCAACTCTGAACCCAGCAGTTGAAATTTCAAGATTTTATCCCTATCCCGTGGGAATATCGGGATAAAAAGTAACCTAATGTGTTATTCCAGACGTCCAGCTACCTACATAACAAATTTCATAAAAACCGGCTAGACCAAAGCAGCAGCAGCAGCACAAAGCAGCAGCAAAGCAGCAGCAGCAGGAGCAGTACAAAGTATACTTAATCAAGGAACAGTTAGATACAGGCATCTATCAGTTGCTTCCTACTGCCTGCATGATAATTTAAATGATAATAATAATTATCGGAACAAAAATTTATAAAGTCATACGATTTTCCTTTTTAATTAATGCGATGTCACTATGACGTTTACTGTGAAAGGGTTCCATGGTGGCACATGAATTAAAGTCCTTGACCATACGAGGTACAATAATGGGTCACAAATGGTCCCTTCTAATTTTCGTTCACGGAACTCTAACGTATGGAATTCAAATAACTATTTTGTATAGGGGATACCAGGGATTTTATGCGGCAAAACCCATATTCGGTATAAAAGGGCCATGGAAATGTAGCATATATTGGATAAATGAGATTAAAAATATTCTGACATTTTTGTCATGTTGCACGTTGGCTAAAAGACACATACAAGTACAGTCGAGTTCATAAACTTGTGAGCAAAAGTTTGATCAAAAATATCTGAACACGACTCTATTGTCAACGGCGTTTAGATATTTTTGATATTTTTTTATCACAAGTTTATGAACTCGATTGTACTTGTCTAAAAATTTTGTTTTTTACACTTTTACTTAGCTTCCTATATTAGTATGTATGTTATTCGGTCGTCAGTTAATTTAAAAAGTCCTCGAAGGCGACAAAAGATCGGAAGACGAAGCGTTAGTTGCCAGACCTTCTACTAGATGGCGTGACGATATTGTGGGAGTTGCGGGCAAACGATGGATGCAACCGACAAAGAACGAAAGTCACCGACGTTGCTCAAAGAATTAGTTCGCTGAAGTGGCGCTGGGCTGGCCACGTCTGTCGTGAGACCGATGAACGGTGGACTAGACGAGTCCTCGAGTGGAGACCGCGGACGGGGAAACGTAGTGTAGGGCGCCCTGAAACACGGTGGATGGACGGCCTTAAGAGGGTCGCTGGCGGCGGATGGATGCGAGGGGCTGAAGACAGTGTTGTGGCGCGCCATGGAAGAGACCTATGTCCTGCAGTGGACTGCTGTAGGCTGATGATGTATGGATGCAAGTGGCCAGTTGTCGTTCATTGGGGCTTTGGGCTCATTGTGGCTTTTGTACAGCAGTGGACATTTTCTAGCGGTTGATGGTGTACAGTAAAAAAAAACCTCCGAAATAGGGTTCCGTAGCCATTACGAAAAAATTAAGTAATATTTTTCTAAGGATTTCGTATTTTGTACGGAATATTCCAAGTTTAGGTATATTTTATACCTTAGGCTGCTATTTACTCTTAAACTACTAATAATTCTCAAGAAAACTTAACCGTTATAGTTGTCCTTGTAAGCTGGATTGTAATGAAAATTTGCACTTTAAAGTTGAATAATTTGCAAGCTAATCACTGAATCTAAAAATAGTTTTAGCAATCCCCTAATGGTTTTAAGAGACCTATCCAACGATATCCCACACTACAAGATTGGACTAGAAAAAGAAAAATTAAACCCTAACAATTTTTTTTTTAGTTTTTTTTGTACCATTTTGTCAGCATAGTTTACATATATATCCGTGCAAAATAACAGCTTTCTAGCATTGATAGTCCCTGAGCAAAGCCGCGGACGGACGGACAGACAGACAGACAGATAGACAGACATACAGACAGACATGGCGAAACTATAAGGGTTCCGTTTTTGCCATTTTGGCTCCAGGACACTAAAAAAGCACAGTTGATATAAAAAAAAAGTTAAACTGGATAACTTACGTCTTAAATCGAGTTTAGCTCGTCATCGATTCGGATTAACTGGCATTTAATATGAGTGGGTCTCACGGTAGTTTCATGTTCAAAAAAGTACAGTTAGCAAGAGATATTACATTGTAACAAAAAAAATTGTAGCATTAGTATTTTGGGGTGGTTTACCTATCTCTCAAGCATAGGGTTAGGGGTTCGATCTAAGGCTCGCATTTCTTAGTTTTTCGTAATTTACATTTGAAACTGACCATGAGCAAATCGAGAGGAAACCTGTCTGTGAATTTTTCAATCTGGACTGGGCATTGAAATTGTGGCCCAAACACGGTCCAAGTACTCTCATTCTGAGAGGAAGCCTGTGCTCAGCTGTAGGACGTATGTACAGGAATATATGAACAGTAAAAATTGAGTATCAAAATGCCGAAAACATTCACAACCGCGAATTGGACGAAATGTTTGGCAAAGCTCAACCTAAATATCTCTTAAATATTTAAACTAGTAATCAATAGAGAGTCAGGGATGTCAACTGCTGGGACCGTTCTCAACATGATTAATGCAGGGTTGTCACTCAAGCCAAATAGTTTTTAACCTTTGTTTAACCTAAAATAAAACAAAGAAGTAAGCTTCGTTTGTTTGTTTATTTGTAGACTATGTAAGGAGTTATATCTTTGGGATTTCATGATTAGGTATTTAGTAAAAAAAAAAAATAAAAAAAATAATATAATTTATTTTCCCTTAAAAATGACACACGTATACATAAAAAGAGATGTCTGGCGGACCCCAAACTAGGCTGAGCCTGTATCTTAAAGTCCTGGAGTGCATTCGAGATTCAATCGTATACATAGTAAATTTGCATTATTATCTAGATACATTAAAATCAAAATTAATTTATCACATTATAGTTATTAGTTAATTTTGGTTTGTATATTTTTCGGCGAAGTTTGAACCACATAACATTTAATATGTATTTAACTATGAATTTATCTATAATTATAACCTCGATGACACTGCAATGCCTCGTGCAACTGCGTATCTACTAGAGCATTCAACAGAGCGTTTACCGCCTAGTGGTTTGACCACTAGCATAGTAAATTCGAAACTCGCATCTAGTTTTTCAAAATTCATGTATAACATTTAATTTACCACGAGCTTTGGTGAAAACATCGTAGAAACCTGGCATTAACTATAACCTCTTGATACTGCAATGCCTCGTGTGCAGTGGGACGTATATAAATGATCAACAGAGCGTTTAAATAAAAAAAATTGTGATTATTATGAATCAGTCGCGAAATCTCTTTGCTACTTTTGTAGGTTACTTGGCATTAGCCATTGGTTGCTTACGTGGTTTTACAGTATCATAGACGATAAGTATGTTTATCCGTTGTCTATTACCTATAACTAGTACAAGCTTTATTTAGTTTAGGACTAGGTCAATTGGTATCAATTGTCCATGATATACAAGTATTACAAGCTTCTATTTAACTTGCCCTGTTCGTTTATTTGTTTGGGTCAAATCTTGCAAGTTAAGTTTGACCCACTTCCAGTAGTCCGATTGACTTGAAATTTGGTAAACTTATGTAAATCTCGGGACGCCGTGGTGGCCTAGTGGTTCGACCTATCGCCTCTCAAGCAGAGGGTCGTGGGTTCGAACCCCGGTTCGCACCTCTGAGTTTCTCGAAATTCATGTGCGGAATTACATTTGAAATTTACCACGAGCTTTGCGGTGAAGGAAAACATCGTGAGGAAACCTGCACAAACCTGCGACGCGATTCAATGGTGCGTGCGAAGTTCCCAATCCGCACTGGGCCCGCGTGGGAACTATGGCCCAAGCCCTCTTGTTCTGAGAGGAGGCCTGTGCCCAGCAGTGGGACGTATATAGGCTGGGATGATGATGATGTAAATCTGGTGACTATACAATAATCTGATAGTGACATCCTGGTAGTCCAGCCAGGATCGTCTCCACAGGACGGCACTCTTCAACGGTTAATGGCATCGACTTGAAATTTGGTATTCAAATGTAGTTCTGCGTGAAAGAGATATATGTGTCGCACGAATGCAGCAGTGTTACATTTCGGAGATTTATTGTAAAAAATCAGTGCAAGCATTGCCTCTCGACTAAGTTCCCGCAGCCGTCCATTACAACCAATGGGCTCATTTTAATTGCTAATCCGTGACCAATCACAAAGTTCCGCGAGTTATTTCCTCCAATCAGAGAGCTCCGTTGTTCCACTGATTAGTTTACCTGTGTCGTTTTTTGTTAGTGTAACATGGTTCCAGTTTTAGCCAGTTCTAGGCTTTTTACTAACTGGAACTTCATTCGATTTTCATAGTTGGGTCAATTATTTTCAGTTTCGTAATGCTTTGGGAAAATCTGTTCAAAGGTAAAAGAGGCTATAACAAGCACTTATGAATGTAATCTTTGGAAAATCTGTGAGAAGAATCTTATTATATTTTTTTGTTATATACAAGGTATTAATTAGGGTGCCCCTTATTTCGCATAACATTAATTGTCCTAATATGAATTCGCATAACTGATTTGGCATAAAATAATTGTGCATAACAGCCAACTTGCATAATTATAAAGAAGCATAACACTTATTTAGCATAATGATGAATCCGCATAATTGAAATATGCATAACATTATTAACTATAACTTAAACTGTTATAAAATGAATACGCATAATTTTATCAAGCGAGTGAATTAGCTCGTTCAGAACAAAACCGAGTCGGTTAGGTTAGGTTCAGAAGGCTAAGGCGGGAGCGAAGCGTAGCGTAGCGCGCGTATGCGCATATTTACATTATGCGTATTCAGTTATGCGAATTAATTTTATGCGAATTAATATAGACCCTATTAATTAAGTAACTGAAGACTGAGTCTATGGGGGAGGCCTATGTCCAACAGTGGACATCCTATGGCTGACATGATGATGATCATCTTCTTGCTTAAATAAGTGGAGCAAAACGAGCATCCGAGTGACCTGATGGGAAGCAATTACTGCCACCCATGGACACCCGCAACACGAGGGGTATCACAGTTGCCGGCCCTTTGAATGACTGATAGGCTCATCATCATCCCAGCCTACTGATGTGCCAAAGGAAACTTTCCATAATTGCGCAATTTTTCATATCGGAAAATTTAGGAAACTTTTCACAATTTTGTATGGGGATTGAAACTTTCCGTTTGGTAAATTTAAATTTCCTATATTTCTTGTGAAAATTTCAAGAAATTTCCGAGAATTTTTCCGTAGGTATTTTTGCAAACTTTCCGCAACTTGACATCTGTATCCCAGCGTGTACACGTCCCACTGCTGGGCAGAGACCTCCCAGAATGAGAAGGCTGATGAGAATGATGGTAATATGATAGATATATGATGATACTATAATATCCTACTATTAAAAAATAAGCGCCATCTATTCACAAAAGCTCGACATGTATCATAAATCATCGAGAAGCATCATTTATATTTATAACGTAAACAAAACATCGTCACACTGAGTGATGGATAAGTGCTTGTCGCTCCAACGGAATTGTCTTAGGAATCGACAAAAATATAAACCTTTGGATGATGTATTGTATCGAGTTACGCTCTACAGATTTAGGGTTCCGTACAATGGATTATAATTCTAATACTCGACGCAGTCTCTAATTATGAAGTTAACATATCATACGAAAGTCCCGAAACTCATCTGTAAGTGAGTTAAAAGACATTTTTGAATTAGAAACGTGAAGTTTACAACGGTGTTCCCTTCTTTCACAGACAAAAATTTCACAGAATTTCGTTTCGCAGAAAATGTTTCAAATAATATTTAGTCCTTGTATTTTTACTTCGAATATTATTGTTTCAATAAACAAACATATTGAATAGAAAAATAATTCAATGAATTTTATAATGAAATTATTTTATTTAACAATTGTGTCAATAGAATTATTTCTTAAAGAATACTTTTTTTCGGTTTATTTATTCACGATATTTTGTGTCAACTTGTGTTTTGTGTTATGTTGTCCATAATTTAATAAAAATTAACACATATTAATGTAGTAATTTTATGTAGGTTAGATTTGGTTAGATTAGAGCTGTGACCCCACCAGAAAGCGAAACGCTACCAGAAAAGTAGGTTAGGTTAGGTTAGAACTGTGACCCCACCAGATAGCGAATTTCTACCAGAGAAGTAGGTTAGGTTAGAACTGTGCCCTCACCAGAAAGCGAATCGCTACCAGAAAAGTATGTTAGGTTAGGTTAGAACTGAGACCCCAGCAGAAAACGAATCGCTATCAGAAAAGTAGGTTAGGTTAGAACTGTGACTTCACCACTAAACTAATCGCTACCAGAAAAGAATAGTTAGGTTAGGTAAGAAGACCAGACCAGAAAGTGAAGCGCTACCGTTATAGCTAAAGTTTTTCTTTGTAATAAGTTTTATTTCAACTAAATACTATAAGAATAAAGAATATTTGATTTGTTATTCTATGAAAATGAATACCTAAATAATGAATTTTATTTGTAACAAAAATCAATGATACGAATTTCTTTAAAGTAAGTGCTCCATAAAAATATCTTTTAAACGAAATTCTATTAAAATGTTGTCTGCGAAACAACGTACAACCAAAGAAATCAATGTCTTAGTCCCTTTTGGCGACTCATCCCTAAAAAACCCTGTTTCTTCTGTCCCATGTGACCGTAGTTATTCTGTGACGGCAAACAGATATAAAATAGTTGCCCTGAAAGAAGATCCACGTGACAAATCCTCGGCAGATCGCAAAATGGCGGTGGCAATTAGAGCGGCGCCTAGTGACGGGCTCCGTCGATGTTTTTTATCGATGCTTTTTAGACTTTCAATCGAAGCGGACTTTAATTGGTCGGAGCGAGAAGTTCTAGCGCCTGGCTGTAGACTTTTTTGTTGCTTGGGTTTTATATGGCTTTAGTAGTGGTTCTGTAAGCTTGGACCTCTTGAGTCTGTTTTTGTATACACATTTTTACATTTACGCCCTCTCCATGGTATACCAAAATAATAATTTCCGTGTAACCGATAATCATTAAAAAAGTGAAAGTTTGCATGTGTATCTCTCTCTCTTTTTTAAAAGAAAAGCAAAAGAAAGAATAACTTTATTTGCCAAAATTTGGCACAGCAAAATAAAAATACAATTAAAAATAAGACAATCTTACATACTCTCTCTTTCTTTTTGTGTGTTTATTTGTTTTGCTGTTACTTTTTACGGTAAAATGGCTGGACTTTTTGGATGATAATTTGTATAGGTATAGAAATGTGGATATAAATGAGTGTAAAATACTCGTACAAAATGTCATGTTTCTAAACTAAGCGATTTAAAAATCCGAATTTTTGCTTCCAAATTAAAACTAAAATCGTCAAATTAAAATTCAATCAAACTCAAGTTCACACGGGCCAATCTACAGGTAAAGATAACTTACAAAAATATCGTTTACAAAAAAAGTTATGTTTCCCATCACTACACGCTAGCTAGTCGGTCAACTCGGCCAATTAATTAGTCAACAGTCGACCGCACTCTTTGCAGGTTTACTCATGTTGCTCACGTCACCCTTCCACCGACATTGACGTTTTTATCTAAAGGGAGCAATGACCTCTTTTTATACGAATAGGGGAAAGTGTACCATAAAATTCAGTAACCTTCTATTTGACCTACGTCAATGTCAAAATATTTTTATTCAATTTACTATTCAAGGTACAAACTTCTGAATGTCAAAAGAATCTCATCATCATCATCATCATCCCAGCCTATATACGTCCCACTGCTGGGCACAGGCCTCCTCTCAGAACAAGAGGGCAAAAGAATCTATTAGGTAACAAATGTGACCAACAATATGTTGTGTAACTTTTATGATATCATATACGTGGAGTCGTACCTTTAGCCAAGTATGTGGTCTACCACTTTAAATTTCTAGTAGGATTTAAATTTAAATAAATAACAGATATGGTACCTAGTGTACAAGGGGGCCACATCGCTCAAAGATCTAATAACCGTTGCGGGAGAAGGTCCTCGAGAGGCTTCCACGAACCGGAAGACCAAGCGTTGACAGGCCTGTCACCAGGTGGACTGACGACATCGTAAGAGTTGCGGGTAACCGGTGGATCCAGATGGCGAGTTGTCGTTAATTGTGGCGTTCTTAGAGGCGTTTGTTCAACAGTGGAGGTCTTCCGGCTGATGGATGATGATGATGATGAACAGATATTAACGGAAGTACGTGGGTAAAGGCTAATGCAGACACCTGTATTAATATCTGCCATAGCGAACCGTGCAAAAATATCTGTCATGTTCTACCGGCTCTACAAATAGACCGTATCGGATATTTATTTAACTTTGTTGTTGCAGAAATTGTTGCTGTTGACTTTACATTAATTTTTCTAACGCGTCCAATTATATCCATTTATTAAGGAGTCAGTGGAACCAACACGTTGGATGAAACGGCCATTATTGGCGTCTTCCCAATGGCACTTTAAATGCAAAACCAGTGGTTAGTAGGTGCTTATGTGCCAAACGCTGGCGGTAAGGTAGATGTGATTATCGAATCGTTTATCGAAATATTTAACCCGTGGGAATTACGAGAAATACGTTTTTTACTTTCTACAACATCAAAAGAATCCTTTATACAAAAAATATAGAAAGAAATGAAAGAAAACAGACATTTATTCACACACAAATACAATAGTAGATTAGTATACAAGGTGTCAATTAAATAACTGAAAACCAGAAAGTAGTTTGCTCAGAATCGAGAGTAGAATCGATTACACTATGTTTTAAATCAGGTTGTGTTTGTGTTTTTAAATCCCTTTTTTATTGTGCCCAGTCTAAAAGTTAGGACTGCAGGCAGTCAGGCACCAATTAAATATTTTGGCGAGGTTGCATACTATTTCGTTAATTTAATACTGGCCGTTTTGCTGCCAATGTGTGATTTTCTTCTAAAAACGTTAAAGTGCAACTGACAAATCTTTGACAAAAACATATAATTATTATTGAGTGTAGAGTTAGAAATAAAAAAAGAATTACTGACTTAGCAAAACACACGAATATCTTTTGAAATAATGAAGATATTCAAAAATAAATGAAATCAACAAACTTTAAAAAAATTTTTGGGGTGTCTCAGGTTTCCAGTTATTTAATTAACACCTTGTACAGTAGATTTTAAGACTTCGTACTTGTTTCTACTAATAAAGTTAAAAACTGTGTTCAACAAAAAACAGCAATGTCATTTTGTTAATAAAATAAATTTGTAGGTATAACTTATTGAAACTAAAATAAATCATATTAAACTACAATTGAATCAAAGTCGAACGTAGGTTACTCAAATTAAACAATTAAATCAACATTTTATTTATATTTATATATTTTTTGTCTCTTTTAAACTTCCTTTTGTGGTCGCATATATTTCAAACACTGCTCTAATTGACCAGCCCAATCCAGTACAAAGGATTGCCTGTAAGACTCAATCAAATGAAACCAATCTATTATTCAAACATGCAACTCTACTTTTTCATCAAAAATAACATCGACCATCGGCCCATAGATGGCGCTCACACGCACAAATCACTCCAATATGAACCGTAACACAAAGATAATAAAGGCGTCGATGAAAGCATTTACGATCTAGCACGAACTTAGCAATCTAGACTGCATGCTGTTTTACTGCACTAATTGAAATCCCCCGTGAGAAACGTCCAGGCTGTTTGGTGTGAGCTAGGAACTTATAGAGGATATAAATCGCGACCTCTTGTGGAAAATATATAGCATATGCGATTTCGGAAATTACGGCGTTGAGCTAATTCGGTACCTTGTCACCTGTTCATTACACTATAATTAATTACATGTGCTTTTTTAGAAGTTTATTCCTAAAGCATTGATTTTCATACATTGACATATTTTAATTCTAATTTGACATAGTAATTTTATTACTGGCTGACTTTTTATTATATTTCGATTACTATTATACATAATTTAAATCTTATAATAACCAGACTTATAATTATAATGCATTTTACGTACCTACGCTGCGATAATAAATATATCTATCTATCGGTACGGACATTTTATGCAAAGTGAAATAAATGCAAGCTTAAATCAAAATATAACGTCTTTCTGCCCAACGTACTTTCTTTCACTTTCACTTTGTAATAATGCCCCTCTTATAACATAACCAACTTAGAAAAGTAGCGAAACTCCCGACATTGTCTTTTAAAATTTCAATATCTCGAAAATTTCTGATCCGATTGTTATCAAACATTGCTAAAAACTATCGCAAGAAACTCGCTTTTACATGAAAAAAACCCCGCATCGAAATCGGTCTATTCATCTGAGAGCCACGATGCACCAGACAGACAAACATTGACATACAACCAGGCAGGGTTACAAAATTGATTTAATCGCTAAGGCTTGTCACTTGTATCCGATAGAAACGACGTTTTTTTTTCCTTCAATTGAAGCGTGACAAAAAGCGAGCGACAGCGGAATCGACCATCCCTGTCGTCACACAGTTATTAGAAATGGGTTTGGAAATCGAGCGTACACTCAGCAGCAGAAGTAGTTGAGTAGTTGCGGTGCTCAAAATGATCTAATCACCTCTCCTATTACAAACATCGTTAGGAAACCTGCACAAACAGCAATTCAATGGTATGTGTGAAGTTCCCAATCTGCACTGGGCCCGCGTGGGAACTAAGACAAGTCCTCTCATTCTGAGAGGAGGCCTGTGCCCAGCAGTGGGACTTGTATAGGCTGGGATGACGAGTGATAATATTTGTTCAACGCTTGACTATCCATTCCACCATTCCATTGAATATTCCATTGACCTATTAAAACCCACATGATAAGTAGTTTAAAGGCTAAAGGCTGACCAGAATTATAAAAAACCTCGCCATATTGCGGAAAACGAACAGAACTAATTTCTTTCACTGGTAACACTCAATTCAAATGTCATCTATCTATTGCTGTCAAAGTTTCACGTTGTTTGCGCGTGGTATTTTAAAAGTTTTATTTTGTGTTTTTGAACGTTAAAATGCCGAAGATTATCCATAGCCTTGGGAGGAAAATAATTTATAATGTATAAAAGTATTTGTCATAGAAAAAGTCCGAGGGATTAGAAAATATTCCTTTAAATAACATCACTGACACCGTTGTAAATATGTCTGATAGGTATCGTATAGTAAGCGTAAAGAATGTTGCAATATAAAACGTATAAGTGCTGCCCTCGCGTCAGGCTTTTTATATTCCTGGTCAGCCTTTAGCAGCTTGGCAATAGTTTGACTTCTGACTTAACTCGCATCGAAATATAATCTTCTTACATGTAATCAGTTCTGATGAAATTCGACCTATTACCGTACGGATATTACAAGCTGCGTCGGATTCACCAGCTTAGCTGGAAAATATATGGAACTCAGATAACTAGCACAGCCAGGACTTACTTAGGACTTTATATTGCTAAAATTTCGTTTTGGCCACATTGCAGTGGGCTTGGTCGCGGGTAAACTGAATTGTTAGGGTACCACGTAATCTAATAGCCAACAGCTGTAATAGAAATAGTAATATTTATTCACTATTCGCAAAAAAAAATCTATACTTTGCGGCAAAGGAAAACATCGTGAGGAAACCTGCACAAACCTGCAAATCAATTCAATGGTGCGTGTGAAGTTCCCAATCCGCACTGGGCCCGGTTGGGAACTATGGCCCAAGCCCTCTTGTTCTAACAGGAGGCCTGTGCCCAGCAGCGGTACGTATATAGGCTGGGATGGATGGTGAACGGTTGTGTTGCTCTGAGGATGAACTCTGATTGAGTTCGAAACGTGTCAGTGTAGTGTGATAGGTTTGTGTGATTTGTGTGTGTCCTTACAGTTTAGAAGTGGAGCAGCTGACCACAGTTGTGCATAGACCTTACAATAGCTAGATCGCGGGTGAGCAAAGGCATTGTTTAGAGTTTAATGGATTTCAAAATTGCGGAGCATAATGATTCATCATCATCATCATCCCAGCCTATACACGTCCCACTGCTGGGCACAGGCCTCCTCTCAGAACAAGAGGGCTTGGGCCATAGTTCCCACGCGGGCCCAGTGCGGATTGGGAACTTCACACGCACCATTGAATTGCTTCGAAGGTTTGTGCAGGTTTCCTCACGATGTTTTCCTTCACCGCAAAGCTCGTGGTAAATTTCAAATGTAATTCCGCACATGAATTTCGAAAAACTCAGAGGTGCAAGCCGGGGTTTGAACCCACGACCCTCTACTTGAGAGGCGATAGGTCAAACCACTAGGCCACCACGGCTTTTTTAATAATGACGGCATAATGATTATAGAACAAAAAGACGGATTTCTTAGGTCTATAACTTACAGATACCTAGTTTATTATTTACTAGTCAATGTAGAACAGCGTCAAACAATCCATTTCCTTTATTCGTATGCGCAAACTACAAAAGTACCCCGTTGGTATTCCACCAGCCGAAGCCAGAGCTATTTTTATTCCGGGATATTTAAAATTCCCCCGGGAAACACGATCTACGTCAGCGGCAGAAAAAAGGGTGATTTAAACGTTTTTCCTTGCCCCGCATATATCAACCCACACTTGTGAAGTTTTAGTTTATTTTGCATCTAGCGCTAGTTGCGATGTTGTTTTGGGAAGTTGAAAGTATTAGAAGTTTCTTATAAATTAAGGCGTTGACCCTGTAATTGACAAAATTGTAAAGTTCATGATTCAAGCCTCGACGGTAACTTATACCTAGTCCAAAAAAATCTACATTAAAATTAATACAAAAAGATAGTCTTGAATCATAGTCGCTGTGGTGTACTGTATATTCGAGTTTATAAACTTCTGAGCAAAAATTTGCTCAAAAATCTAACACGCTTCTACACCGTTAACAATAGAGAACGTGTTCACATATTTTTGATCAAATTAATGTTTGCGCAAAGTTTATGAGCTCGACTGTACACTATCAATTTAAGGGTTAATTGGTTGTATTAATTCTATTTTTCCATTCAGATTAAATGTGTGTAATACAATACTAAATTTACATCCTTTGATAAATGTTAATTTTAAAGAGATGTCAAATTATTTGCGATTCACAATACGTTGTTAAAACTTTAAATATATTCACGTTTAGATAACTTGATTATGTAACTACTTAATTAAA
Source organism: Choristoneura fumiferana (assembly GCF_025370935.1). NCBI lineage: Eukaryota > Metazoa > Arthropoda > Insecta > Lepidoptera > Tortricidae > Choristoneura > Choristoneura fumiferana. Next base: position 403,447 of record NC_133496.1, on the reverse strand, counting down.
CGCTGAGGTAAAAGCCTTGCGTTGGCTTTCTGTTCGAGCACTTCTTGACAAAGTTACCACGGATTGGTTCAAAACATGTCGAGCATATATCGGCTATTAATACGTGAGTGGTCATCATATCTTATTCAAAATAAGTTGCAGGATATGAGAAGCTTGTTACAAGTTTTAAGTTTAATAACTTAACCTGTTTGTTGCTGTTGGGTCAAATCTTGCAAGTTCAGTCAATTTGACTACTTCCCAGTGGTTGGATTTGACGACACTATTTACCGGCACGGATAATACCGACATGGAAATACCGACCCGATATTTCGTGTACACGCCCATACAAACTGGTGTCAATTGGGTGTCAAGCTGACAAGTTTCTATGGGCGTGTCACAAAATATCATGTCGGTGTTTCCATGTCGTCCGTTGGATTGACTTAAAATTTGGCATTCCACTAATATAATAAATGTGAAAGTTTGTAAGTCTGTTTGTTTATTTGTTTGTTACTTCATCACGCATAAACTGCTGAACTGATTTAGTTGAAATTCGGTATACAGATAGTTTGAGTCCACGGGAAGGACATAGGATAGTTTTTATCCTGGAAAATTACATAGTTCCCGCGGGATAGCGATAAATGAATACTACGGACGGAGTCGTGGTTAACGACTAGTACATTATAAATCCGATGATAAACATTAATCGGTAGTGAAATTTTGATGGTTTGGCATCGACTTGAAATTTGGTACTGATATGTAATTTGGATGTCAATGATAGTTCTGTTCGGAAGTCAGCAAAAAAATTGACATCATCATCATCATCATCCCAGCCTATATACGTCCCACTGCTGGGCACAGGCCTCCTCTCAGAACAAGAGGGCTTGGGCCATAGTTCCCACGCGGGCCCAGTGCGGATTGGGAACTTCACACGCACCATTGAATTGCTTCGCAGGTTTGTGCAGGTTTCCTCAGGATGTTTTCCTTCACCGCAAAGCTCGTGGTAAATTTCAAATGTAATTCCGCACATGAATTTCGAAAAACTCAGAGGTGCGAGCCGGGATTGAACCCACGACCCTCTGTTTGAGAGGCGATAGGTCAAACCACTAGACCACCACGGCTTACCACTAGGCCACCACGGCTTAAAAAAATTGTATTAAAAATGAAATTTGCAAGCTTTTATTTTTTACTAAGCAAATGCATTCTACAAACACTGAATAAAAAAAAAATCTAACAGTAAAAAAAATTGTTGCTGTTGTTGCTGCTGTTGCTCTTGTTGCTGTATGTTACAATACCTTGAATTAGTAAGTAAATGTTGGCTAAACGTCAAGTAGCCAAACTAGTTCAGCTATCCTTTCTTTTCAGCGAACGCTTAGACTGTTTAAACATTTCATCCACACAAAAAACAACCTTTCTGGGACTCGAACCCCCCCCCCCAATACCCCCCCTCCAAGAACAGGGTGACTTAATTGAAAAATATTGAAAAACGCTGATCCCTTTTTGGGATTCACTAACGTTTTCGAAACCGGTCCATACTGGGCCAATAACGTTATATTAAGGCAGGCGGGATACTTATCATTTTAATATCGTCCGTTGCAGACGGCAAGGGATTCCAATCGCACCCCCCAACTTATAAGAGGGGGCGATTCCATAGTCTCTCCTTTCCAGCACTATTTCATAAAGCATCTTTTTTCTTTCGGTTATTTTTAATTTATTATTTATTTTTTCTTTCGTTTAAGCCCGCGTAAGGATGTATACTTGGCAAAGTGTGTACACTGTATAAATGTTCTAATAAAAAAAATCTTAGTAATAGGGTTTCCGTTTTTACCCTTTGGGTACGGAACCCTAAAAACTACGAATGCGCACACGCACAGATTTACAAATTGTTTACGGCGCAGTAGGGTATGTAGTATTAAAATTCGTAGCATGCTACGTCGTAGCTTGTCTACACAGTCCGTAGCATGCTACGAACTCGGTACAGTCGAACCCTTTGAATCCTGACCCGCCGTAGCACGCTCTCACAGTGTCATAATGAATTCCCTTCTTAAGCAATATGATGTCTATGACTTTTTCTACGAAAAGGTTCCACAGAGGATCACGATTCAGTTGATTCGATAGTACCTACCGGGTCGAACGTAATTTAATTTTTTGACAAAGAAAAGTAATGTTATATTATTTCAAAGGGTAACAAATACACTAATCATCATCCCAGCCTATATACGTCCCACTGCTGGGCACATGCCTCCTCTCGGAATGAGAGGGCTTGGGCCGTAGTTCCCACGCGGGCCCAGTGCGTATTGGGAACTTCACACACACCATTGAATTGCTACAACACCAAACAACAACAACAACAAACAAGGCGAATTAAATAAAGAAACCGGCCAAGTGCGAGCCGCACTCGCGCACGAAGGATTCCGTACCATTATCTATACAACATTAGACGTTTCTATTTTCATTTAATTAATTATTTTTAAAGTAAATATACGACTAAATATTCTATGAATATTTGAAGCGTTTACCTGTTGCCGTTATTAATATCCAGCAAAATACGGCAAAAAAATCACGTTTCTGTTTTATATTGTATTTCGATTCAATTTATGAAAAGTGTTAACAAAGACGCCTTTTATCCGATCACAGACATTCAATGACGTGAAAACCTAAAACCTATTGCAAAATAATGAATCTGTTCAGTAAATTGATTAACTTATTAATTGAATAGATCAAAGTATTTTTGTCTATTTCATTATTTATAATACTTGAGTTCATTCCAAAGACTGTTTATTCAATTATAAAAGCAGTAAATATTTTTTAATTTTAAGGAAAGTACCTAAATAAAAATCGCTTATTCATCCGCGCATTGATCGATTTTTAAAATGTCAAATTTTCCACCATCTCTACGCTAGTCTATGCTACTACAGATTATACACATGTTTCAATCAAGAAATAACGTCAGATTTTGACGAATATTTTTCAAATGAAAATTAAATATTGAAATCAAGTTATTTTTGGTGAAAAAAGGGATTAGACATCTAGTTAAAAGACACGAATTATAGATAAATGTGTTATTGATTCGACCCAGTGGGTGTTTATACAGAATTTTGATGAAATCGGTTTGTTTACACTTTTAATAAATTGGATGGGCATAACGTATAGTGCTTATTGTTATAGCGGCAAAAGAGATACATAACCTGTGAAAATTTCAACCGTCTAGCTAGCACGGTTCATGAGATACAGGCTGGTGGCAGACGGATGGTCTTAGTCATAGGGCCCCGTTTTTACCTTTCGGGTACGGAACCCTAAAAATCATACGTATTTTTCCGTATAACTCACATCTTAAATCGAGTTTAGCTCGACATGTTTCGGGTTAAATCTTAGCCCTTCCTCTCGGAGTAACGCGACTCGGCGGCTGCTGCAACATGCACAATTTAAGACTTAAGTTAATCAAATGTTATGAATGAGTCTCACGGTAGTTTCATGTTAAAATAAAACTTGTAAAAAACGAAGACGTTTTCAAGCGCCTCACTTAGACCGACCCCTAAAGTGGGGAACGGGGTTCTGTAGGTAGCATCACGTACTTTATCAAACCCATTGTAGAAGCCATTCGAATATTAACTAACCCCCAACCTGTCAACTCCTGTACCGACACGGAACTAAAGTAACACGAAAATACAAACTGAGACATGGATGCATAGAAAAACCAGAAAAAGAGACCTGCACTGGGAATCGAACTCAGGTCCTCAGCATTCCGTGCTGCGTGCTATAATCCCTACACCACTGCTGGACAGGAATCTAGACACGAATTTTTCCTATGCACACATATCTCAGGTTGCTTATTTCTACTATGCTACTTAAGCAGCAGCACTAGCGACATCTATGTTGCGTCGACTGTTGTCGTCATCTTTTTTTGGTTTTTCTGTGCATCCATGTCTCAGTTTGTATTTTCGATAAGGTTTCAAGGGATACCTGTACAAGTAACAAATTTGGAGTTGAAATAAAAATACAAAAAGACTCCAAAAAAACAATCATAAAATAACATGTATAAGAACATCGCATGATCTTTTATTCCCTTCATTTACCTATCCTAGCATAGCTCATCTCTGGTGGAAACAGCTGAGCGATAAATGAAGCGTTTCTATTTGTCCATGAAAAAAACATTCATTGCAACATATCCTCGCACATCTCTGGTGGAAACGGAGCCTTAGAGCCTCCCTGTGACAGGGTTCCACCGAGTACTACACACTAACTTGTCAAGGAATATACCCTAAAATTTCTGCCCAAACCATCACTTGGAATGCCATACAAGTAACCATTTAATCTGGGATCTCAAAGGCAATTTGTTACTACCCCAAATTACTCCATAAATTAGCTAGCAAGTCCATGATTCGATAGAATGAAATATTAGTATGACTGTACATGGGCTTGCCACAGTAAAGCTTTGCTAAACAGTACAACAAGCCGAATCATTACCAAGATTTTTTTGCAGGTGGTAGGACCTTGTGCAAGGTCCGCCCGGATTGCTACCACCATCTTGCTCGCTAATCCTGCCGCGAAGCAGCAGTGCTTGCACTGTTGTGTTTCGGCGTGGAGAGTAAGACAGCCGGTGAAATTACTGGCACGTGAGGTATCCCATCTTAGGCCTCTAGGTTGGCAACGCGTCTGCAATACCCCTGGTGTTGCAGATTTTTATGGGCGTGGTGATCTCTTACCATCAGGAGACCCACTTGCTCGTTTGCCATCCAATCGAATAAAAAAAAAAAGAAAAAAGAAAGATACCAGCACGCTTTACGGAGATTAGACATGAACTCGGGTTGTCTTTTCATTGTACAGTCACGAGCGTCGATGTAAGACCCATTTTGTCAAAAAATCCTTTGAATTGTCATACAAAATAATAGATATTCAATCTTAAGTGGGTCCCAAATTAACGAGCGCAACCGTACTCGTAGCTACTCTTGTTTCTGATATTCTGTCAATCGTTCAAGGTTAACTGGAAGAGATCCCTTTAAAGGATAAGCTCGCCTTTGTACTTCTTATTATTTTGTTATCTGTTAATTCCATGTGTTTTTTTAATGTACAATACAATACAACTATGACGTCATATAACACGACGATTATTAGTAACCTCATACTTCTAGAAAGAGATGGAATAAAAATGTCATTTGCTCGTATTGTTTTTCATGACATCCATTTTATTTTCCAGTTTTAGCTGTGCTGTGTGACATCATAGTCACTGCCTACGTGACAGTGTAAAATGTCCATGTTTTTGTATTTTTCTAAAGTTATTACAAAAAAAAATTCTTGCACCATAATACTATATTTCTATACAAATAAAAAAATGCTCGCGTATTCTCTACTGTTCCACGATATTTCATTATTAATCCAAGCGTATGACGTCTCACTGCGGGGCACATATAGGCCTCCTCTTAGGATGAGAGGGCTTGGACCTTGGCTTAGTTTTTGGTTTGTGTTTAAATCATAAATCAGTTATTAATTGTCAAGAGTGTACACAAGTCTTCAGCTGGACTTGGGCTCAGTGTGAATTAGAAACTTCATTCACCATTAAACTGCTTCGCATGTTTGTGCAGATTTCCCTACGATGTTTTACTTCACCGTAAAACTGACAGATACGAGCCTGGGTTTGAGCCCATGATCCTCTGCTTAAGCCATGGGCTAACCACTAGGCCACCACGACTGTAATCAAATAGTGCTGTTTTAACAATGTTTGCTGTGGCCTTTGAATAAAGGATTAACAGCTCTGCTCTTGGCCATAAAATGGAGTGATGGCCGCGGTCAAGGTAGGGGTAGGACCCGACCTATGTCTTAAACACTTCGAACAGTCGCAGTTTTTCCCCACTGTTTGTGTACCTTTAGTAAAACAGTTTCAGTTTTGAACCTTATAATCAGAGCTCGGAATTTTCACGGCATTTTCGATCTGTCATAGTGACTTCTTACTCGGCTTCCGATATTCAATATCGATATATCGATCTACAACATGTTAAAAAAAGATTAAAAGTAGAGGTCAACAGTAGACGGTTTTATCGTTAAAGAGCGATCTCTTCCAATTAACTTTTGAGCAGTCGAAAATGTGAAATAGATATAATAAAGCATAAAGCAATGAAAACAATGTTGTAGTGCTATAAAGTGTTCAATTTAGGCAATAACAAGCACTTATGAATGTCAAAAAAAATCTACTACCGGTTCGGAAAAACCTCTGCTGAGAAGAATCCGGCGAGAAACTCAACGAGTGTCTTTATCCCATTAATTATGATAAAGGCGAAAGTTTTTAAGTCTAATTGTCATCATCATCACGTCTAAACCGCTGAACCGATTGAGATGAAATTCGGTATGCAGATAGTTTGAGTCCCGGGAAAGGACATAGGATAGTTTTTATCCATAAATTTCATGGTTTCAGCGGGATAGTGAAAACCAAATTCTACGCGGAGAGTCGCGGGTAACAGGCTAGTGAAATATATTACGATTATTATTTCACGATAAGTGAGAGTAGAGTACTAGTAGAGTCCATAAGTGAGAAGTCACTATGGTAGATCAAAAATGCTGCCAAAATTCCGGGCTCTCTCCCTAGTCAATCCTGGCACCTGTCATCTTGGTACTAAATACGTCAACGTTTTAAATATAATGACCCGGATAACTCACGTCTTAAATCGAGTTTAGCTCGACATAATAATAATAAATAGTTTATTTACTCCACCACATTCCAGTAATACAATCGGTAAATTTACACATTACAGTTGCAATTAGATACAAGACTTGTGCGGTGGAGACTGGTGCCTGAACTAGGGGAAACCTGTATGTCAGATCACCAGGCCTCCGAACCCCAGATGTCTGCAGCTATAGAGGTTATGCTATACTTAGGACTTAGGAGAATTATTTAACATGTGAAGTAAATTATATATTTAACATGTGAAAGGTGACATGTTTCGGGCTAATCCGTAGCCCTTCGTCTTCGGAGCAACGCGACTCAGCGGCTGCTGCAACACGCGCACTGCGCGCCGCCGCTCTGCTCGCGCGACTCAATCCGGGTCATTATATTTAATATGAGTGAGTCTCACGGTAGTTTCACGTCAACGTTTTTTTTTTTTGGAGTATTCAGTATGGGAGTGACACGTGTCAGGATTGACCTTCTTAATGGCGGACTACTATAGCTGTTGCGCGCGACTCCGTCCGCATAGAATTCGTTTATCGCTATCCCGCGGGAACTATGCAGTTCTCCCAGATAACCATGCTTTGTCCTTTTCCGGGGCTCAAACTATCTGTACACCGAATTTCATCTAAATCGGATCGTCCGTTTAGAAGTGAAGATAAATAATAATAATAATAATCTTTATTTATCTTTCATAAAATACAATTTTGACATACTTATGGGCTACACTTATTAAAAGGGACAAATAAAACACTTTACCCTGAACTAGGAAAATTCCTGTGTCTCAGGTGTAGATGTAGAAGGGCTTATCAATCAAACTTAAATATCTTATCACATGCAAAATATAAGTAAGGAAGTAATTTTAGCATTAAGGCGTTTTATACAATTTTAAATTAAAAACTAACATAAAAACTACGAGTACTAACTTATGTACTTATCTTTGTTTATTTTAATACAATCAATATTTTTCTGTATCTTCGTAGAGAGTTTGCTAAGGAGATTCTAGGACCACTATCTATATTTGCAATTACTCAGACAAAAGTATTTTGAATTTGTTATAAATTAAAATTTACTGCTGATCATATTTTATTGGGTTCGACTTGCATATATCCGTACAATCGGAAAGGTGAACTGGGTCAAATGCAAGTCTGCAAAATTCTTAGTTTTTGTGCCAGTTTCATAAGTTAAGTAATTTAAGTTCAAGGTTTTTTGTTTGGTTGTTTGTTTAGATGTACCAATCAAACAAATAAACATACAAACTTTCGCATTTATAATGTTTTATTTGAAAAGGTTTAGGTAATTAACTAAATGTAAACAAACTTCAGCTGCCAGATTTGGCACATTCAAGGATTTTAAGCATTTTACTTATCTATGTATACCTAGCCTCTCAAGTCCCCGCGTACAAATTTTTGCACATAATATCTAATTAAATGTCAACTTTTCTTGATTGTTTTAAATTATTGCATTAAACATTTGGGTGACACTATTTCCCAGCCCAGATAATACCGACATGGAAATACCGATCCTGATTTTCGTGTTCACGCCCATAGAAACTGACATGAGCTTCTATGGGCGTGTACACGAAAAACAGGTTCGGTATTTCCATGTCGGTATTATCCGGGCCGCGAAATAGTGTCACCCAAACATTTGACGCCGGGTCTCAGGAGGCTATGATTATCTATTGTATGTTATTGTAATACGAACTAGACTAAATGTATTTCAATACGAAATGTAAATGTTTAGATAGTTTACTGGGGGAATTTCAATATTTTAGACGCCAATTGACATTGTTTTGTTTCCATTTAGTTATTAGCTAAACCTTTCAAATGAACTGATCAGTCACTTTGCTCACCGGCGGCCTTATGATCGCTACGTTAATGCTAGAAATGTGTGTTAAGTTCAGTGCCTTTACCTCCACACTGTGAACACACACAAATTACACAAACCAATCTATCACGACCACTACACTACACTGACGCGTTTCGAACTCAACCAGAGCTCTCCAGAGCAACACAACCGTTAACCATGCTACCACATGTTTATATTGTCTATTTATTATTTGAGCAGTAAAAAACTTGTTCCCGGCCCTCTGGGTTGTGGCGTAAAATCAGTGTTTTCTCCTCCGAGCAATGTTGACCACTGAGCCATTACCATTTTGCACTACTGCAGCGCACACAAACAATATGAAATGTTAACTTTTAAGTCTGGACTGATGTTAATGTATACCTGTATCTAATCTTGATTGTGTGTGTTTGCAGTACCAAATAAACGTTTTTATCTATCAGATGTTAGGCTTTCAAGTAAGTTAGTATGGAAATCTAGACTCCACGAGGTCCGGCCCGATCCTTAAATATCAAAAAAATATCATGGGACAAAGGACTACTTGCATTATGTGAGTGACATTTTGATATCCATTATAATGGGAACTTATTATTTAGTGTCAAATGTACAAATTAAAAATGTACAGCTGCATTATACTGAAAATAATAAATAATTGAGATAGCGCGATAAATACGAAATTACCCGATAAAATTAAACAGTTAAACAATTTATTTTCAATAACATTTATTTACATGACATTTATTAATGGCTGGAGCCTCCTTTTAAGCTTGATAAAGCCTGTGTCAGGAGGCACCGCTCCTCCATAGTTATAGTCTGCATGTACAGTCAGCATCTAGAGCAGCTGGTCACTCTATTACTCTGCCGCATTAATACATACATCTACATCTACATCTATAGGTTCCCTTGTTTCTATTCAGAGATCCCCTTATAAATAAATAATAAATAAATATCATGGGACACTTCACACCAATTGACCTAGTCTCAAACTAAGCAAAGCTTGTACTATGGATACTAGGCAACGGGTAAACATACCTACGAGTATAAACATCCAAGACCCGTGAACAAATTCATACAAATATCTGCCCCGGCCGGGAATCGAACCCGGGACCTCAAGCTTCCTAGTCAGGTCTCTAACCACTTGGTCATCCGGTCGTCAGTACTTACTTGGCCGCTCAAGCTTATTCCTACTTCAGTTGCAGGTGGTAGGACCTTGTGCAAGGTCCGCCCGGATTGCTACCACCATCTTGCTCGCTAATCCTGCCGTGAAGCAGCAGTGCTTGCACTGTTGTGTTTCGGCGTGGAGTGTAAGACAGCCGGTGAAATTACTGGCACTTGAGGTATCCCATCTGAGGCCTCTAGGTTGGCAACGCATCTGCAATACCCCTGGTGTTGCAGGTGTTTATGGGCGGTGGTGATCTCTTACCATCAGGAGACCCACTTGCTCGTTTGCCATCCAGTCGAATAAAAAAAAGAAGCATGCTCTACCTGTTTCACTTGGATCGTTATAAAGGCTTAACCTAATCTTTTTCCGGTGCCAACCCGAAAGACAATCTCCAAATTAATTAGGAGTTTTTGGCCAGTTGATTTTGAAAGTCAATTACGGAGTTACCCTTTGTAGTTGTTTAACACTTGGGCTTATAAATTGTTTTTTTAGGGAAAGTCGGAAATTTTTGGGTGTTTTTACATGAAAATGAGGGTAGATATTCAATTTTGGGCTGTTCAAAGCTAGAGTGAGTAGGCTGTTACTGAATGTGTGAGCTACATCTTCGATCGCATCTGCACTCGATAGAGATTATTCGTTGGTTTTGAAATAAATATAATATCAATAAGATGTTTTATATAAATAGAAAGTTACACATTACTTAAATGTATTTAAAACTTGTTGCAAGTAATCGACAAGTAATACTTTGATTAAGGCTTTTTAATTTTTTTTTTCTGTGATTTTAGTTTTTTACTAATAGCTGGCAAAGGAGTATGCGGGTCACCTCATGGTAAGTGATCACCGCCGCCCATGGACACCAACAGGATTATTCGTTTTTTATTTATTTTTTCTCTAAAATTAACCTGCATATTGATTCTTTGATTGATAAAAGGAAAATTATCCAAAAAATATTATCTTTTTATCTAACTGACAGACTAACCCCCTGTTTCACCATCCATTGATTAAATTTGACGGATAAATGTGATGCCGTCTCTGTTTGTTTTGTTTGAATAGACGGAGACGGCATCACATTTGTCCGTCAAATAAAATGGGTGGTGAAACAGCCTCTAAATATTTTTATCGAATAAACTACTGAATTGGGAACCCTTCTCTTTGCCCTTGCGTTTCTTAAGTTCCGCTCGGCCTTCACCTTGTCGCTCAGTAGAATATTAAATTAGTTTTGCCCTTTGAACAAGTTTTGAGCGTAGTTCTATAAGTTCTACTTAAAGCATTAACTACCGGAGCGGCCAACAGCGGATCTAACTCCATCAAACGTGTAGGATCATATCTATTAATCCTACTCTGGTCTCCGCGATTCAGGCCCAGAGTCTAGTGCGGAGTCCGTTGATTAAATCGTAACCTTGTTATATTTAAAATAAATTCTTTCTTTCTCTTTCTTTCTTCTCTACTAATATTGTAAATGTGAAATGTTGTATATTTGAATGTTTGTTATTTACTACATTGTACAAAAAATAAATTTCGATGAAATTTGGCGCACAAATACTCCATAATCTGGGATTAACATAGACTATTTTTGTTATATAATACATATCTTACATGACATAAAAAGTTAATCAAGTATGAGCACGTTTAGGTATATAATCTTTAAAATATTTAACAGAGCTCTGTTTTGTTTTTGGGTCTAAGTTCATTTTGACCCACTTATACTAAAGCCAAAAAAAATTTGGTATTAAAAAGATAATATTTACAAAAACTTATTTAGCTTATCATGTCTCACAAGAGCTTAAATAATATTTGCAGAGGTGTTCAGTCCTATTCAGGCTTATTCAAACACTTACTGATTTAATCTACATTTTTAAAACTACTTGTAGAAATTAATCATTACGCCTACTACTCATTACGCCTCCGGTTGGTTTATTGCTCCAAGGTTCTATAACAGGAACACTCACATTTGTCGGAATAAGTTTGAAGTTTGACGCAAACATTTCGCGTCTAAGGTTTTGCTGCTTTATTGATAAGGACATAAGATTTGATTTCTTCTAACATTTCGAAGAGGGGGTTTCTATTACTGAGTTTAATAGTACATTGTGTCTTAAGGGCGGTAAATACGGAATTACGAACGAGAGTCTATTAGAAGCCCGAAGTCGAAGACTGAGGGCTTTAACGAGTCGATGTTCGCAATTCTAGTACCGCCCGTGCGACATACAAGGTTTTTCATCACATTTGCGAGTAAAATTGTATATTTGTGAAAGAAAAACTAATATTTTTTCAAAAATTGCCGATACCGCTGATTGCGCTCTTGGCAGCGCCAGCTCCCCTTGCCCTCCGAATATAAATCCTCCGAAATAATCAAAAAAGTAGATGGACTGTTATAAATAATAGAACAACAATAATACCATTATCATACATGCGAATACTTAAGAACTACATTCAAATGTCAGAATTAACTTAGATTAGAGAAAAAACGTAAAACAAAATAAATGAAGTACATTAGATGTCAATATAGTGACAGTTATTTGAAGAAGTCAAAATATTCGTCCACTGAGTAAAACAATTCTTTATTAACCATGTCTTAAGTTCACCTTTGAATACATTTAAAGGTAAGCTCTCTTAATAGCCAGCCAGTGATTAAAACTCATTTGAAAGTCTTGACTGTCACGAGTAACTGGCCACTTCACTCAGAAAAATAAAAGTCAAAATCACATACTGCTTACTAATAGGTTTCCCGCCAATCGTTGACGTTTATGACAAACGACGGGTCACTTGACAGAAAGTGTTAAATATCTCGTCACTCAAATGTACACTCCGTGAGCTCTTAAAAAAACCTTCGGATTTTAGAAGCATGCTTCGGCACGACACGCGATCGTGATATGCGGTTCTGTTCTGTTATCAACTTGCAAAACTTTTCAAAGTTACAGTAAAAAGTTATGTAAAGAATAACCATCAGTACCAAATAAGCCTTATATTACGCTTCTTTATCTTTTAATACAATATGACTTTTTGTCATGATACAAATAAAACAAAATCAGCATTTTCGAATTCTTCTATAGTTAATTTAAATTGAGAACACCCGCCTTAACACACTACTTTTATTTGGTAGTATTATAGCGCTGTTGTTATACTGTATCTACTTCTCTTGGGTATGTCAAATGATTTTTTTCGGTCTGCTTTTGTTTAATATGAGATGTGGTGGCCTAATGGAGCTGTGGTGGCTAGTGGTTTGACCTATCGCCTCTCAAGCAGAGGGTCGTGGGTTCAAACCCCGGCTCGCACCTCTGAGTTTTTCGAAATTAATGTGCGGAATTACATTTAAAAATTACCACGAGCTTTGCGGTGAAGGAAAACATCGTGAGGAACCTGCACAAACCTGCGAAGCAATTCAATGGTGCGTGTGAAGTTCCCAATCCGCACTGAGCCCGCGTGGGAACTACGGCCCAAGCCCTCTTGTTCTGAGAGGAGGCCTGTGCCCAGCAGTGGGACGTATATAGGCTGGGATGATGATAAACAATTTCCCGTGATTGGCTATTTACAGAAATACCCTGTTTAAGTTAATTAATTTCCGTAAAATAACAAATAAATAAATAAGTGGTGGTTTTAACTGCTCTATATAAATCAATGAAAATACAACGAGTGCACTGTTCGCGTGATGGATTGCTACTGAGCCAAAAACACGGATTTGTTTCATTGAAGTAAAACGAGAAATAGAGCATTTTCTATTGCACCATGTTATATCGTATGCAATAGAAAATGGTGTAATAGAAATTGCTCAAATAAATATGAAATATGAGCATTTAGGAACCTAGACAATCGCATACTGTCACTAAGCACGAGATGGCGCTGTGTGCGAAACGTTGAACTGATATCTCTATCTCAGTATATAAAAAAGGTACTCTGTGGTCAAAAAGACAATTGTCATTTTCTACTACACGAATCCTTCCGATTTGCCCCGAAACCCGACGGTTTTCTAAGAGCTCACGGATTGTATTTAAGTACGCTATAACCACAGCGGCAATATTTTATGCATATCAATTTTGCGGTGCGTAACGAAGGATAGAACAACAATTGATATAATTTTCATTTGATATAATGTAATTTATCTTAGAAACCAAACTTATTTCTATTGTTATTTATTCGATTTGATGTACTTTGGGTTAGGTTAGGTTAGGTTTATTTTATAAAAAAGGTTCGTGAAGCGCCTATCCCTTCAAATTATATCAAATGTCAAATCAAAGTCAAAATATCTTTATTCAATTTAGGCTATAACAAGCACTTATGAATGTCAAAAAATAATCTACAACCGGTTTGGAAAAACCTCTGCTGAGAAGAATCCGGCAAGAAACTCAACGAGGTATATATATATTTTTTTTAAGACAGGTTTACAATATTATTAAATGATATGTATACATCACAAGTATTTAACACAACTTTATTTTTAACACCATTGTTTATGTAATGTTGTTATACCGATCATTAAACACCCGTAATTTTGCTATCTACTAGTATTATGGTTTTGCGATGGGTACCCCGTGACAAACAGAGACAGCAGGTGGTATAGGACCTTGTGCAAGGTCCGCCCGGATTGCTACCACCACCTTGCTCGCTAATCCTGCCGTGAAGCAGCAGTGCTTGCACTGTTGTGTTTCGGCGTGGAGAGTAAGACAGCCTGTGAAATTACTGGCACTTGAGGTATCCCATCTTAGGCCTCTAGGTTGGCAACGCATCTGCAATACCCCTGGTGTTGCAGATGTTTATGGGCGGTAGTGATCTCTTACCATCAGAAGACCCACTTGCTCGTTTGCCATCCAGTCAAATAAAAAAAAAGACACCAACAGATAAAAAGCATAGCGACACTTATAGGGTTCTTTTCTCGCCTTTTGGCCTCGGAACCCTTAAAACAAAGTCCCTTTTAACGAAACGGAAATGGCGCAAATATGTTTCATTAGGCAGATGGTCTAAAACGCTGTTTAAATAATAATTTGGGAAAGGATTAAGATTATTATTCTAATGGAGAGGCTTATGCGAACATTTAATGGACGTGCTGAAACGAGAGCAAGCAGCGTGGCAGAGTGCAGCAGAACTTGTTTGAACTTGCCGGTTCGTAACTGTATGCAGTTTTTAAAATACTTTGAGCTTTTTTACAAGCTTTTCTTTAGTTTGCCCTGTTTATTTATTTGTTTGGGTCAAATCCTGGACGCTAAATTTGACCCACGTCCAGCGATCCGATTGACTTTAAATTTGGTATACTTATGTTAATTTGGTTACAATGCAATAATCTGGTAGTGACATCTCGGTGGTCCTGCTAGGATCGTCTCCGCAGGAAGGAACTCTTCAACGGTAAATGGCATCGACTTTAAATTTGGTATGCAAATGTAGTTTGGGTGACAATACAGGTTACAAGCTTTTCTTTAGCTTGCCCAGTTTATTTATTTATTTGTTTGGGTCAAATCTTGGAAGCTAAATTTGACCCACATGCAGCGGTCCGATTGACTTTAAATTTGGTTTACTTGTGTAAATTTGGTGACAATACAATAATCTGGTAGTGACATCTTGGTGGTCCTGTAAGGATCGTCTCCGTAGGAGGGAACTCCTCAATGGTTTATAGTAGCAACTTGAAATTTGGTACGGTACAGTTTAGATGACAATTTAATGCAAGTACAGTCAATAACAAGTACAGCAACAAATAAAGCTTGTATAAAAATGAAATGTTTAACAGAAACTTATTTATGTGCAGGGACATATCAACAACGTATGACAAAATTAGTCCGTCTGTTTGTCTGTTACAGGGCTGTATCTTGAAACCGTAATAGATAAACAGCTGATTTACTTATACATAACGAGTTTTTCTATTGCCGCTACAACATTCTAGTCATCATCATCATCATCAGCCAGAAGACGTCCACTGCTGAACAAAGGCCTCCCCCTTAGAACGCCACAGTGAACGGCAACTCGCGACTAGCATCCAATGGTTGCCTGCTACTTTCACGAATATAATAGAACGTAAAACAACATGAAGAAATTAGGTCCAAACCAACCGACATAAAATGATCCCAAACTACTTACAAACCTAGAAAATGTGCTCTGCTGTTATTGGATACCTATAGAAGTTAGATAGTGCGCTAATGATGTAATTGCGGCAAATATGTAACTACAAACAACAAATACAAACACTGCGTTTCTTACGATGAGTGGGAGATCCGAAGCCCCCTTTAGCCCCCTTTTAGGCCAGCAACGCACACGCAGTCCTAATAATGCTGTAGAAGTCCATGGGCGGCGGTGATCACTTACCATCAGGTAACCCTCATGCTCGTTTGCCAGCATACGAATATGTAACAGCACACGCAATGAATAGAAAAAACTCTCGTTACATCGCTGCTCACCCCCATACCACGTCCAGCTCAAGCTCTTAAGTAAACCCTTAATATAGAGACTGATATTTTTCCAACAATATCCAATTACCGAAATACCATGCCGATACCAAGTAACTTATACTCGTTATTATACGATACTCGAGTTACGAAGCGCTCTAATTTACTAACACAACATAATAACGATCAAAACAAGAAACTTTGCGATCGTAAATAATCCCGCGGATCCCTAATCCGCGAGTATAGATTGTCCTCTGGAGAGATATCAAGCGGAAATGGAGGTAGGAGTAGGAAATACTAGGGAAAAATACTAGGATTTTTTATTGTATCTAGTTCACCTTTCCCAATATTTGTTGCAAGTTACCTTTGATCTGAGTTAAATATTATTATAGTCAACAAAAAGACTTGAACTGTATGTTTTTTTTATCAAAAACTTTTTGCGCAATATTACAATTACACTGATTGTGCCTTGTATACTTTAATTACTCGAATATGTACAGCAGCTAAATAAAAGAAAAATCATTTGGGTGACGGCGAATATTATTTAGTTGCTAATTTTCCCAAAAAAGCTTTCATACAAATCTGGCAAAATATTGTGACCGGTACAGCCAAATCAGTACTGTACTGTATTTTTTGTCGAACATTTCAAAACAGGATTAACTTAATGTATTCTTTAATTTGTGTAGTATAAATTTGGTTAATTTAGCTAGGTTGTGCATCACATATTTTCCCATGCATCGATTCAATCTTTTAAAACGTGAAAGAAAAGTCTAACTGACTTGATATTAATAAAGCTAGTTTTACATAAGTTGGTTTTCATTTTTAACATAGGAAAAGATAATAGAAAGATTTTTCAAAATTCCCACGGAATAAGAAGTTCTGCAGCGGGACCGAAGCAGCGGGCGCAAGCTAGTGACGTTAAAAATAAATGATCATTGACGTGGACTTGAATTGATTTAGATTTCTGATAAAAACTAGTATATATCCCTGTGAAAAATACTTGAAAATATCGAGTCAGATTCAACTGGTTACCCGGTAATATAAGTTTATTGCTGTACGATGTACTCGTATCGGATATTATAATTCGCAGGGTAGTGGGATACGGGTTAGAAACAACCGAGTTACCAAGTCCAATAGTTTTACAGAATATATTGTAGTACTGGGTATCTAACAGAATGGCAGCCCCCCCCCCCTCAAGTTATGTATATCAACCAATAAACTAGTGTCTAAAAAATTGATTCTACCATTAGGGCGGTACATATCTCAAAAAAACTAGTTATTTAACCTGTCCTCTCCCAGAGGCACAAATTTGTGCCCAAATTCCTTTGATCCTGTTATCCTGGGAGATGACAGATTAAACCATAATGACGCAGAATGTCTGAAGATATACAATGCGAGTGATCAATCAATCAAATAATTTATTCGCTAACATAGTGTAACGGCTGTTGATCCGTGACAGTATGTGTAGTTTCACACGTGGTTATTTTTTTTTTTTTCAAAATAGACTAACGCGAAATAAAATAATACTTTAATATAGCTATTGTGTTATATTGCTGTCGGAATTTCAAAGCGAGCCAATAAAATAATATTAGGCATTGAAAAGTTTGCCAGATGCGTGTGACTTGGTAAAAACCAAACTATAAGCTATTGTCTAAACTTTCTTCAGTACAAAGGACCCTCAATTAACTTATTCGTAGGATGTATTTTTAAGCAATATAGCAATAGACAAGTTACTTGGGAGAATCTGTAGACAATAGACATGATCCTAGTGAAGCTTTGTCTAAATGACCAGATGTGAGAGTTCGAGCCGGATGTTTTATTGCCAGGACAGCGGCGGCATTGGTTCTTTTGATTGCGCCGAAACAATTGTCGATGGGGTTTTTTGGAAATTAGACAAGGACAGCTGGTAGATAGTTTCATCTCTGTCAGGTATCTTCCTACCGGGGCAGTGGGGTGGAGATGGTAGTGGAAGGGACTGCTAAGATTGTCGGGGCGGACGGCAGGGAGTCCTTCCTGAGAGCTCGTAGGTGACAGGCGCGAGACAGTTCTTGGGCACGCGAACGCGAAAGGTTCTTCCGGAGAGACCGTAAAAGATAGGCGCGACATCGGACCTCGGGGCGCGAATGCGGAGAGTTGCGGGCTAGGCGCATTTCCGGAGCATAGCGGTCGAAGTTTTATACTACTAAGGACGAGTAGTGGCAGCTAAGTCTAACTTAATTTATCTTGTCACAGTGACAATATGTGTTTCTGATTCGGTCCCAAATTTACGGTATTTTATTTTGGTGCTCTGTTTGATTTTGGATTTGTGATTTGTGTGTTACGTAATTGCATTAATTTTGTGAATTTATTTGTTCTGATCTAGCTTTAAAAATCGCGGACTATGTTCATTCTTTAAACCAGTTAGCTAAATAGTCGTTCTTTAATGAAACACGTAAAACTATTAAATTTACCATTTCTTGACCTCAAATCTATAAAATCACTTAACCTGACTCGCCGTGACCTTCCTCGGAGGATAGCCACGCGTAGTCCCACATAATTCTACTACTATTGGTTAATTTTCTGATCAAACCTTCTGAACCAACTTCCCTTCTAGGAGCTGCGGGGCGTGAAGTCTAGTTTGTTACTTTATTCGCGTAGGACTCAATTAGTTTGAGGTGCAGCTATACTCTACGAGTATTGTACGAGCCAGCGGTGATTAGTATTTAGTGCAGTTGAGTTAGTCATATATTCGTTTTATTATTTTAGTCGTTCGTCGTGAGGCGGAGCTGCGTTGCGTGAAATTTATTGGACAAAGAGTGAAAGAGTGAAGAGTGTGAGAGTGACAAGAATTTATTTGTGAGCGAAATAAATTTGATACCGCTTAAGTTGATTAATTTTAAGGTGTCATTGTAATCTCAGTGGAATAAAGGAGAGAGTGCACACATCTTATGCACTAATCAATCCTTACTCACTCGATCCTGAGTTTTACTAGATTACTGTGTCACACGTGCCACTGCTTAATTTGTTTCTAGTTCGTGCCAACCTAGAGAACGAATACACTTTTACACTATACAGGCACAAATCATTTTACACTATACAACATCACACGTGAGGTCGGCCTAGGTAATCCGCCTTATGAGCCGAATGATCTTAGTTGTTCGATTGTCACAGCATGCACTAGGTACACACCACACATTCCTGTGCAGTGAATACAAACACTAGCTAACACACCTGCAGGAAGGTTATCTGGCTGAGATTAGCTCCTGGATGAACTGGAGAGCAGCACGTCAAGGACTAGGGCCCATTTTCAGGAGGCACACGTTGTCTGTCGACTAACCTGGGTCCTTTACAAGCACTAGGTACACAAACGAGCCCTGAGTTACTTGTGTGTTTATAATTGTCGCCAGTGGCTCTGAGGTGCGCCGTCTCGGCCTTTTGACCCTTGACCGTCTAGCGTCTTGTGAGGAGACTGGTTAGAGCTGTATCCTTTGTAGGAGTTCACAGATAAGGTGCTTCTTATACGCATCCAAGTGATATTCAGATTACCTCGCACAACTCATCAACACCTCTAGTTCTTTGACACGGACAAACCCGCGGCAGCTTCGAGTGTAGGGAAGCGTAAATCAGCATAGATTAAGAGCTTGTGAGCGTAAAATCAGCATAAAGCGGCGAGCGTAACTTGCACTATTGGCGTGTGTGTGTGGGGGTGTGTGATTGTGGTTCATGTATGCGGGCGTGTGATTTTGTACGCAAAGCGTGACGGTTTGAAAGAAGATATTTTTAGGGGGTTAGGATTGTTCCAAAGGCTTTGTTGGGCACATGATCGGGGCAGGGGCCTTCTAACGATCTATGTGTGGGACTAGGCTATTGAGGTGTGCTGGGAGGCCTAGATTTTCAAATCGATTAGGATTCCCCATACGACCTAAAGGTCTTATTCCAAAGGGTCCCTTGTGCTCGGGTATTTTTCCTAGGTGCGACGTTGTTCGGCGAGAAGCAGAGGCGGCGACTGATTACTTATAATACCTACTTGACTTTGTCATTCTAACGAAATTACATAACATAATTCATCTCATAACAACTTTCTGAAACTAAGCATTTTCTGACTTTGCGGCATAATTAAAATTTACACAACGTATCAGAGGGTCCTAAATACTTAAAACTAGACGATCACATTTATTTAGATATGGCCAATAATTAAGCTTTATATAGGATTAAATATGGACGCGACTTACGTCGGTACTTTTATCCATTTCTGATAAGACCCGGGTGAGCAGTCGTTACAGTTGGTGCCTTTGACCAGGATTTAAGTCAGTAAAATTTGAATTGTTTTAGTTCAAATACTTATTTAAAGAATTCGGGTTACTACATGTTAGATTTCCTAAGTTTTTTTTGTATTAGGAAATATCTACTTATAAGATTTCGTATAAGAATTTGTAAACTACTCTACCATCTGGTGTGATAGTTGTAAGCATAGTTCTGCTTGGTTGTGGGTTTGAATCCCATATTAACTCATATGGATGTGTCGCGACATATTGGCATGTCTTTAGGGAATAACTGTTAGAGTAATATGTAAATGGGTTAAGTGGTTCTATAAGATCACTTTAATAATCTTAAACACGTAGGTTCGATCCCTGCGATAACTTCGTTGTGTTTATGAGAAAAAGGTTAAGTAGACACTAATTTAAGTTAACAATAGCATTAGAGTTAAGTTTGTGTGTAACTGTAGTTTTATACTGTCTGTGAGTTTGAATCCTGCAATTTGTTTTTTTTTTGGAAGTTTGTAGTTAAGCTAATTTAGGAGCACGTAAAGTTCTGCCGGTTAGTTAAATTCCTACCTTTTGATTAGGGTGGAGGTTAGTTTGTCGATCAATCTCATTCGCGGGTTCGATTCCCGTGTATAATTTTGTTGTCATTGTTAGCTATCCTAATCATGTATCTGTATTAGGTAGATAAAATCCTAACTACGGGTTCGATTCCCGTATGTAATCTTTTGTTGTTGTAGATAGCCACGTGTGTAAATACTAATTAAACATATAAAATCCTAAGTACGGGTTCGATTCCCGTGTACATTTTGTTGTATCATTACAAAGGCCCAGGTTTTAGTTTATGATCATAGGATAAATATGAAAATCGTATCATTAGAATCGATAGAATACGGGGCGTACTTACCTTAGGCAGGCGAATATAAAGTTGGTATATAATTTTGATTTTATTTTTTAAGTTACGCCACGTTGTAATATCGACTAAGTGCTAGACTTTAATAAGCAATTTCGAAGTTTAAAAGTAATACTGATATTGGTGATGATGATGATAGACTGCGGGGCGAAGAGGCTAGAGGATTTACTTGTTCTGAAGTTAATTTAATAATGGAAATCATTTCGTTTCGTTAACCCTTAAACCAATAATACAAAGGCTCGCGGTTATATTAGGAAACTGGAAGGATGATGATGAATTTGAAAATGACTTTTCTACCTACTTTGGGGTCGTAAGTAACAGTATAAGGTTAGCAATAAAATTAAACATGGAGACTGGATGTCAGACGGAAAAGGTAGATCGTTGACCTATACTTTTGTGATTGTTACAAAGACGCATGTTTAGCCCCATTATTTTTTCAACCGGAAAGGGAACAACAGAACTTATACCATAGTAGATATTTTGAGTTGTCGTGAGTTCTGAGAGATCAAAGTATGTATGTATGTCGTTGTTTTGAATGATTTTGGTATGTATGTATGTCATTGGGTTGAATAATTTCGGTATGTATGTATGTCATTGTTTGAAGGATAAAAGTATGTGGGTATTTATGTACTTGGTTAGGAAAAATAATTAGAAATGTGAGAGTGAAAATGCACGTATATACATGTACAAGGGTTAAGTCATGGAACGTGTTACCATGTCACTATAACAACCAATGTTTATATTAAGACGCAGTAATTAAGGAAGATATATGTTTATTGATAGACGTAAGGGGTACACGATGGTAGTATATTAAGGTATATTAAGGTTTAAGAGTACATTAGCCATTTTTCATATTCCTATTAAAGATTCCTCAATATTTTACATACTACGAATGCAAAATATCTTGTCATCTTCGGGGCGTTCTGTAACGGCTGTTGATCCGTGACAGTATGTGTAGTTTCACACGTGGTTATTTTTTTTTTTTCAAAATATAGACTAACGCGAAATAAAATAATACTTTAATATAGCTATTGTGTTATATTGCTGTCGGAATTTCAAAGCGAGCCAATAAAATAATATTAGGCATTGAAAAGTTTGCCAGATGCGTGTGACTTGGTAAAAACCAAACTATAAGCTATTGTCTAAACTTTCTTCAGTACAAAGGACCCTCAATTAACTTATTCGTAGGATGTATTTTTAAGCAATATAGCAATAGACAAGTTACTTGGGAGAATCTGTAGACAATAGACATGATCCTAGTGAAGCTTTGTCTAAATGACCAGATGTGAGAGTTCGAGCCGGATGTTTTATTGCCAGGACAGCGGCGGCATTGGTTCTTTGATTGCGCCGAAACAATTGTCGATGGGGTTTTTTGGAAATTAGACAAGGAGCTGGTAGATAGTTTCATCTCTGTCAGGTATCTTCCTACCGGGGCAGTGGGGTGGAGATGGTAGTGGAAGGGACTGCTAAGATTGTCGGGGCGGACGGCAGGGGAGTCCTTCCTGAGAGCTCGTAGGTGACAGGCGCGAGACAGTTCTTGGGCACGCGAACGCGAAAGGTTCTTCCGGAGAGACCGTAAAGATAGGCGCGACATCGGACCTCGGGGCGCGAATGCGGAGAGTTGCGGGCTAGGCGCATTTCCGGAGCATAGCGGTCGAAGTTTTATACTACTAAGGACGAGTAGTGGCAGCTAAGTCTAACTTAATTTATCTTGTCACAGTGACAATATGTGTTTCTGATTCGGTCCCAAATTTACGGTATTTTATTTGGTGCTCTGTTTGATTTTGGATTTGTGATTTGTGTGTTACGTAATTGCATTAATTTTGTGAATTTATTTGTTCTGATCTAGCTTTAAAAATCGCGGACTATGTTCATTCTTTAAACCAGTTAGCTAAATAGTCGTTCTTTAATGAAACACGTAAAACTATTAAATTTACCATTTCTTGACCTCAAATCTATAAAATCACTTAACCTGACTCGCCGTGACCTTCCTCGGAGGATAGCCACGCGTAGTCCCACATAATTCTACTACTATTGGTTAATTTTCTGATCAAACCTTCTAAAACCACTTCCCTTCTAGAAGCTGCGGGGCGTGAAGTCTAGTTTGTTACTTTGTTCGCGTAGGACTCAATTAGTTTGAGGTGCAGCTATACTCTACGAGTATTGTACGAGCCAGCGGTGATTAGTATTTAGTGCAGTTGAGTTAGTCATATATTCGTTTATATTATTTTAGTCGTTCGTCGTGAGGCGGAGCTGCGTTGCGTGAAATTTATTGGACAAAGAGTGAAAGAGTGAAGAGTGTGAGAGTGACAAGAATTTATTTGTGAGCGAAATAAATTTGATACCGCTTAAGTTAATTAATTTAAAGTGTCATTGTAATCTCAGTGGAATAAAGGAGAGAGTGCACACATCTTATGCACTAATCAATCCTTACTCACTCGATCCTGAGTTTTACTAGATTACTGTGTCACACGTGCCACTGCTTAATTTGTTTCTAGTTCGTGCCAACCTAGAGAACGAATACACTTTTACACTATACAGGCACAAATCATTTTACACTATACAACATCACACGTGAGGTCGGCCTAGGTAATCCGCCTTATGAGCCGAATGATCTTAGTTGTTCGATTGTCACAGCATGCACTAGGTACACACCACACATTCCTGTGCAGTGAATACAAACACTAGCTAACACACCTGCAGGAAGGTTATCTGGCTGAGATTAGCTCCTGGATGAACTGGAGAGCAGCACGTCAAGGACTAGGGCCATTTTCAGGAGGCACACGTTGTCTGTCGACTAACCTGGGTCCTTTACAAGCACTAGGTACACAAACGAGCCCTGAGTTACTTGTGTGTTTATAATTGTCGCCAGTGGCTCTGAGGTGCGCCGTCTCGGCCTTTTGACCCTTGACCGTCTAGCGTCTTGTGAGGAGACTGGTTAGAGCTGTATCCTTTGTAGGAGTTCACAGATAAGGTGCTTCTTATACGCATCCAAGTGATATTCAGATTACCTCGCACAACTCATCAACACCCTCTAGTTCTTTGACACGGACAAACCCGCGGCAGCTTCGAGTGTAGGGAAGCGTAAATCAGCATAGATTAAGAGCTTGTGAGCGTAAAATCAGCATAAAGCGGCGAGCGTAACTTGCACTATTGGCGTGTGTGTGTGGGCGTGTGTGATGTGGGTTCATGTATGGCGGGCGTGTGATTTTGTACGCAAAGCGTGACGGTTTGAAAGAAGATATTTTTAGGGGGTTAGGATTGTTCCAAAGGCTTTGTTGGGCACATGATCGGGGCAGGGGCCTTCTAACGATCTATGTGTGGGACTAGGCTATTGAGGTGTGCTGGGAGGCCTAGATTTTCAAATCGATTAGGATTCCCCCATACGACCTAAAGGTCTTATTCCAAAGGGTCCCTTGTGCTCGGGTATTTTTCCTAGGTGCGACGTTGTTCGGCGAGAAAGCAGAGGCGGCCACTGATTACTTATAATACCTACTTGACTTTGTCATTCTAACGAAATTACATAACATAATTCATCTCATAACCTTAACTTTCTGAAACTAAGCATTTTCTACTTTGCGGCATAATTAAATTTACACAACGTATCAGAGGGTCCTAAATACTTAAAACTAGACGATCACATTTATTTAGATATGGCCAATAATTAAGCTTTATATAGGATTAAATATGGACGCGACTTACGTCGGTACTTTTATCCATTTCTGATAAGACCCGGTGAGCAGTCGTTACAATAGGTTAGGTTTATAGATGTTCATACATTTTTGTATCACCATGTTCTAAAAAAAAGATCTATGACTATCCTATAAAAGTTCAGATTTATCATTTCAAGGTGCGTGACCCTACACAAACCTTTTTTAAGGGTTCGGAGCCAAAATGGCAAAAACGGGACCCTTATAGTTTCTCCATGTCTGTCTGTCTGTCTGTCTGTCCGCCCGCGGCTTTTCTCAGGGGCTATCAATGCTAGAAAGCTGTAATTTTGCACGAATAGATATGTCAACTATACCGACAAAATGGTACCTACGAGTACAATAAAAATTAAATTATTTTTTTAAAGTACCTCCCATAGACATAAAGTGGGGGTGATTATTTTTCTCATCCAACCTTGTAGTGTGGGATATCATTGGATAGGTATTTTGAAAGCATTAGGAGATTGCTAAAACGATTTCTCGATTCAGTGATTTGTTTGCATAATATTCAACTTTTAAGTGCAGTGTCCGATTCACAACCGCAATGACACATACCTTTGTGTTGTTTATTTGTACCTAATAATATTGTTGTCTTGTGTTGTGAATAAATGTATTTTCTTTCTTTTTTCTTTTCTTTCAAATTTTCATTAAAATGAGCGCCCCACCCACTCTCTAAAATCTAAACCGGTTGGTGGAAAATATTTAATAAATTCAGGATGTAGTAAATATATCAAAATGAAACTTAAAAGGAAAACTATAACGGTTAAGTTTCCTTCCTCCAGAATTATTAGTAGTTTAAGAGTAAATAGCAGCCTAAGGTATAAAATATACCTAAACTTGAATATTCAGTACAAAACACGAAATCCTTCGAACACGCTCTTAGCCGGTTTTTTCTGTAAACACTCTATATTCCTACCATTACCGATACCTTAACCCTTGAACTGTAATCTTTTTTTTTAACCGTCTTACTGCCGGCAAACGTTATCCGGTAATAGGATTGGTGAAGATAACCCTCCCCCCACACAGACCAACTACTCTAATAGCGTGAATACAATTTCCAAAAGCATTTTCCTTCTTTTCCTACTGTTGTGGCACGGTTAAGGTGATAGGCTGTGCGATAAGCTTATAGCGGATTATTTTTTTACTTAACGGCTGAGGAATGTAACTTTATAAGGATTGAACCGTCATTTTTAAACGGTTCCTAGTACTAAGCATCCGCTGTTTGTCTGTCCGTCAATCCTTCTATCCCATGGCTCCAACAATAAATTTCCTATGGCCACTGTAACAGCAAATAATATTATAATTAGATTTAAGGTATCACTGTAGAAGACTATGGCTGAGTGTAGCCCAATTTTACTCTTCGATGTTCTTTCAAAATGTTTTTCCTACTTAATGTCTTTTATCCTGTGCATCGAATATGCGTGAAACTCTTTCTCTCTCTTTTCTATCTCTTTCATTTATCGGATTTTCAGTTATTTAATTAAAAC
>NC_133496.1:332645-376996 GCF_025370935.1 Choristoneura fumiferana | reverse complement strand
TGACCTTCCTCGGAGGATAGCCACGCGTAGTCCCACATAATCTACTACTATTGGTTAATTTTCTGATCAAACCTTCTAAAACCACTTCCCTTCTAGAAGCTGCGGGGCGTGAAGTCTAGTTTGTTACTTTGTTCGCGTAGGACTCAATTAGTTTGAGGTGCAGCTATACTCTACGAGTATTGTACGAGCCAGCGGTGATTAGTATTTAGTGCAGTTGAGTTAGTCATATATTCGTTTATTATTTAGTCGTTCGTCGTGAGGCGGAGCTGCGTTGCGTGAAATTTATTGGACAAAGAGTGAAAGAGTGAAGAGTGTGAGAGTGACAAGAATTTATTTGTGAGCGAAATAATTTGATACCGCTTAAGTTGATTAATTTTAAGGTGTCATTGTAATCTCAGTGGAATAAAGGAGAGAGTGCACACATCTTATGCACTAATCAATCCTTACTCACTCGATCCTGAGTTTTACTAGATTACTGTGTCACACGTGCCACTGCTTAATTTGTTTCTAGTTCGTGCCAACTAGAGAACGAATACACTTTTACACTATACAGGCACAAATCATTTTACACTATACAACATCACACGTGAGGTCGGCCTAGGTAATCCGCCTTATGAGCCGAATGATCTTAGTTGTTCGATGTCACAGCATGCACTAGGTACACACCACACATTCCTGTGCAGTGAATACAAACACTAGCTAACACACCTGCAGGAAGGTTATCTGGCTGAGATTAGCTCCTGGATGAACTGGAGAGCAGCACGTCAAGGACTAGGGCCCATTTTCAGGAGGCACACGTTGTCTGTCGACTAACCTGGGTCCTTTACAAGCACTAGGTACACAAACGAGCCCTGAGTTACTTGTGTGTTTATAATTGTCGCCAGTGGCTCTGAGGTGCGCCGTCTCGGCCTTTTGACCCTTGACCGTCTAGCGTCTTGTGAGGAGACTGGTTAGAGCTGTATCCTTTGTAGGAGTTCACAGATAAGGTGCTTCTTATACGCATCCAAGTGATATTCAGATTACCTCGCACAACTCATCAACACCCTCTAGTTCTTTGACACGGACAAACCCGCGGCAGCTTCGAGTGTAGGGAAGCGTAAAATCAGCATAGATTAAGAGCTTGTGAGCGTAAAATCAGCATAAAGCGGCGAGCGTAACTTGCACTATTGGCGTGTGTGTGGGGCGTGTGTGATTGTGGGTTCATGTGTGTGGGCGTGTGATTTTGTACGCAAAGCGTGACGGTTTGAAAGAAGATATTTTTAGGGGGTTAGGATTGTTCCTAAGGCTTTGTTGGGCACATGATCGGGGCAGGGGCCTTCTAACGATCTATGTGTGGGACTAGGCTATTGAGGTGTGCTGGGAGGCCTAGATTTTCAAATCGATTAGGATTCCCCCATACGACCTAAAGGTCTTATTCCAAGGGTCCCTTGTGCTCGGGTATTTTTCCTAGGTGCGACGTTGTTCGGCGAGGAAGCAGAGGCGGCGACTGATTACTTATAATACCTACTTGACTTTGTCATTCTAACGAAATTACATAACATAATTCATCTCATAACCTTAACTTTCTGAAACTAAGCATTTTCTCACTTTGCGGCATAATTAAAATTTACACAACGTATCAGAGGGTCCTAAATACTTAAAACTAGACGATCACATTTATTTAGATATGGCCAATAATTAAGCTTTATATAGGATTAAATATGGACGCGACTTACGTCGGTACTTTTATCCATTTCTGATAAGACCCGGGTGAGCAGTCGTTACAGTTGGTGCCTTTGACCAGGATTTAAGTCAGTAAAATTTGAATTGTTTTAGTTCAAATACTTATTTAAAGAATTCGGGTTACTACATGTTAGATTTCCTTATAAGTTTTCTTTTGTATTAGGAAATATCTACTTGTAAGATTTCGTATAAGAATTTGTAAACTACTCTACCATCTGGTGTGATAGTTGTAAGCATAGTTCTGCTTGGTTGTGGGTTTGAATCCCATATTAACTCATATGGATGTGTCGCGACATATTGGCATGTCTTTAGGGAATAACTGTTAGAGTAATATGTAAATGGGTTAAGTGGTTCTATAAGATCACTTTAATAATATTAAACACGTAGGTTCGATCCCTGCGATAACTTCGTTGTGTTTATGAGAAAAAGGTTAAGTAGACACTAATTTAAGTTAACAATAGCATTAGAATTAAGTTCGTGTGTAACTGTAGTTTTATACTGTCTGTGGGTTCGAATCCTGCAATTTGTTTTTTTTTTGGAAGTTTGTAGTTAAGCTAATTTTAGGAGCACGTAAAGTTCTGCCCAGTTAGTTAAATTCCTACCTTTTGATTAGGGTGGAGGTTAGTTTGTCGATCAATCTCATTCGCGGGTTCGATTCCCGTGTATAATGTTGTTGTCATTGTTAGCTATCCTAATCATGTATCTGTATTAGGTAGATAAAATCCTAACTACGGGTTCGATTCCCGCATGTAATCTTTTGTTGTTGTAGATAGCCACGTGTGTAAATACTAATTAAACATATAAAATCCTAAGTACGGGTTCGATTCCCATGTACATTTTGTTGTATCATTACAAAGGCCCAGGTTTTAGTTTATGATCATAGGATAAATATGAAAATCGTATCATTAGAATCGATAGAAAATACGGGGTGTACTTACCTTAGGCAGGCGAATATAAAGTTGGTATATAATTTTGATTTTTTTTTTGTTACGCCACGTTGTAATATCGACTAAGTGCTAGAATTTAATAAATACAATTTCGAAGTTTAAAAGTAATACTGATATTGGTGATGATGATGATAGACTGCGGGGCGAAGAGGCTAGAGGATTTACTTGTTCTGAAGTTAATTTAATAATGGAAATCATTTCGTTTCGTTAACCCTTAAACCAATAATACAAAGGCTCGCGGTTATATTTAGGAAACTGGAAGGATGATGATGAATTTGAAAATGACTTTTCTACCTACTTTGGGGTCGTAAGTAACAGTATAAGGTTAGCAATAAAATTAAACATGGAGACTGGATGTCAGACGGAAAAGGTAGATCGTTGACCTATACTTTTGTGATTGTTACAAAGACGCATGTTTAGCCCCATTATTTTTTCAACCGGAAAGGGAACAACAGAACTTATACCATAGTAGATATTTTGAGTTGTCGTGAGTTCTGAGAGATCAAAGTATGTATGTATGTCGTTGTTTTGAATGATTTTGGTATGTATGTATGTCATTGGGTTGAATAATTTCGGTATGTATGTATGTCATTGTTTGAAGGATAAAAGTATGTGGGTATTTATGTACTTGGTTAGGAAAAATAATTAGAAATGTGAGAGTGAAAATGCACGTATATACATGTACAAGGGTTAAGTCATGGAACGTGTTACCATGTCACTATAACAACCAATGTTTATATTAAGACGCAGTAATTAAGGCAGATATATGTTTATTGATAGACGTAAGGGGTACACGATGGTAGTATATTAAGGTATATTAAGATTTAAGAGTACATTAGCCATTTTTCATATTACTATTAAAGATTCCTCAATATTTTACATACTACGAATGCAAAATATCTTGTCATCTTCGGGGCGTTCTGTAACGGCTGTTGATCCGTGACAGTATGTGTAGTTTCACACGTGGTTATTTTTTTTTCAAAATATAGACTAACGCGAAATAAAATAATACTTTAATATAGCTATTGTGTTATATTGCTGTCGGATTTTCAAAGCGAGCCAATAAAATAATATTAGGCATTGAAAAATTTGCCAGATGCATGTGACTTGGTAAAAACCAAACTATAAGCTATTGTCTAAACTTTCTTCAGTACAAAGGACCCTCAATTAACTTATTCGTAGGATGTATTTTTAAGCAATATAGCAATAGACAAGTTACTTGGGAGAATCTGTAGACAATAGACATGATCCTAGTGAAGCTTTGTCTAAATGACCAGATGTGAGAGTTCGAGCCGGATGTTTTATTGACAGGACAGCGGCGGCATTGGTTCTTTTGATTGCGCCGAAACAATTGTCGATGGGGTTTTTTGGAAATTAAACAAGGACAGCTGGTAGATAGTTTCATCTCTGTCAGGTATCTTCCTACCGGGGCAGTGGGGTGGAGATGGTAGTGGAAGGGACTGCTAAGATTGTCGGGGCGGACGGCAGGGGAGTGCTTCCTGAGAGCTCGTAGGTGACAGGCGCGAGACAGTTCTTGGGCACGCGAACGCGAAAGGTTCTTCCGGAGAGACCGTAAAAGATAGGCGCGACATCGGACCTCGGGGCGCGAATGCGGAGAGTTGCGGGCTAGGCGCATTTCCGGAGCATAGCGGTCGAAGTTTTATACTACTAAGGACGAGTAGTGGCAGCTAAGTCTAACTTAATTTATCTTGTCACAGTGACAATATGTGTTTCTGATTCGGTCCCAAATTTACGGTATTTTATTTGGTGCTCTGTTTGATTTTGGATTTGTGATTTGTGTGTTACGTAATTGCATTAATTTTGTGAATTTATTTGTTCTGATCTAGCTTTAAAAATCGCGGACTATGTTCATTCTTTAAACCAGTTAGCTAAATAGTCGTTCTTTAATGAAACACGTAAAACTATTAAATTTACCATTTCTTGACCTCAAATCTATAAAATCACTTAACCTGACTCGCCGTGACCTTCCTCGGAGGATAGCCACGCGTAGTCCCACATAATTCTACTACTATTGGTTAATTTTCTGATCAAACCTTCTAAAACCACTTCCCTTCTAGAAGCTGCGGGGCGTGAAGTCTAGTTTGTTACTTTGTTCGCGTAGGACTCAATTAGTTTGAGGTGCAGCTATACTCTACGAGTATTGTACGAGCCAGCGGTGATTAGTATTTAGTGCAGTTGAGTTAGTCATATATTCGTTTTTATTATTTTAGTCGTTCGTCGTGAGGCGGAGCTGCGTTGCGTGAAATTTATTGGACAAAGAGTGAAAGAGTGAAGAGTGTGAGAGGGACAAGAATTTATTTGTGAGCGAAATAAATTTGATACCGCTTAAGTTGATTAATTTTAAGGTGTCATTGTAATCTCAGTGGAATAAAGGAGAGAGTGCACACATCTTATGCACTAATCAATCCTTACTCGCTCGATCCTGAGTTTTACTAGATTACTGTGTCACACGTGCCACTGCTTAATTTTTTTTCTAGTTCGTGCCAACCTAGAGAACGAATACACTTTTACACTATACAGGCACAAATCATTTTATACTATACAACATCACACGTGAGGTCGGCCTAGGTAATCCGCCTTATGAGCCGAATGATCTTAGTTGTTCGATTGTCACAGCATGCACTAGGTACACACCACACATTCCTGTGCAGTGAATACAAACACTAGCTAACACACCTGCAGGAAGGTTATCTGGCTGAGATTAGCTCCTGGATGAACTGGAGAGCAGCACGTCAAGGACTAGGGCCCATTTTCAGGAGGCACACGTTGTCTGTCGACTAACCTGGGTCCTTTACAAGCACTAGGTACACAAACGAGCCCTGAGTTACTTGTGTGTTTATAATTGTCGCCAGTGGCTCTGAGGTGCGCCGTCTCGGCCTTTTGACCCTTGACCGTCTAGCGTCTTGTGAGGAGACTGGTTAGAGCTGTATCCTTTGTAGGAGTTCACAGATAAGGTGCTTCTTATACGCATCCAAGTGATATTCAGATTACCTCGCACAACTCATCAACACCCTCTAGTTCTTTGACACGGACAAACCCGGCAGCTTCGTATTATTAAGCGTATAAATCAGCATAGATTAAGAGCTTGTGAGCGTAAAATCAGCATAAAGCGTAAAAGCGTAAAGAAAAGTCTACTGGCGTGTATGTGTGGGCTGTTTGATTGTGGGTTCATTTTAACATAGGGATAATAGAAAGATTTTTCAAAAAGCCCACGGAATAAGAAGTTTTGCAGGGGGAAGCAGCGGGCGCAAGGCTTGACGTTGGGCAAATGACCATTGACGTGGACTTGAACGTTCTAGATTTCTGATAAAAACTAGTATATATCCCTGTGAAAAATACTTAAAAATCGAGTCAGATTCAACTGGTTACCCGGTAATATAAGTTTATTGCTGTACGATGTACTCGTATCGGATATTTAATTCGCAGGGTAGTGGGTACGGTTAGAAACAACCGAGTTACCAAGTGAATAGTTTTACAGAATATATTTGTACTGGGTCATCTAACAAATGGCCAGAACCCCCTCCCCCTCAAGTTATGTTATCTTTCTGAAACTAATGCTAAAATTTTCTACCATTAGGGCGGTACATATTAAAAAAACACTAGTAATTTAACCTGTCCTCTCCCAGAGGCACAAATTTGTGCCCAAATTCCTTTGATCCTGTTATCCTGGGAGATGACAGATTAAACCATAATGACGCAGAATGTCTGAAGATATACAATGCGAGTGATCAATCAATCAAATAATTTATTCGCTAACATAGGTAAGGTTTATAGATGTTACATACATTTTTGTATCACTATGTTTCTAAAAAAGATCTATGACTGATCCTATAAAAGTTCATATTTATCATTTCAAGGTGCGTGACCCTACACAAACCTTTTTTAGGGTTCCGTAGCCAAAATGGCAAAAACAGAACCCTTATAGTTTCGCCATGTCTGTCTGTCTGTCTGTCTGTCCGCCCGCGGCTTTGCTCAGGGACTATCAATGCTAGAAAGCTGTAATTTTGCACGAATAGATATGTCAACTATGCCGACAAAATGGTACCTACGAGCACAATAAAAATTAAATTATTTTTTTAAAGTACCTCCCATATACATAAAGTGGGGGTGATTATTTTTCTCATCCAACCTTGTAGTGTGGGATATCATTGGATAGGTATTTTGAAAGCATTAGGAGGTTGCTAAAACGATTTCTCGATTCAGTGATTTGTTTGCATAATATTCAACTTTTAAGTGCAGTGTCCGATTCACAACCGCAATGACACATACCTTTGTGTTGTTTATTTGTACCTAATAATATTGTTGTCTTGTGTTGTGAATAAATGTATTTTCTTTCTTTTTTCTTTTCTTTCAAATTTTCATTAAAATGAGCGCCCCACCCACCCTCTAAAATCTAAACCGGTTGGTGGAAAAAATTGTAAAAATTCAGGATGGTAGTAAATATATCAAATCAAACTTACAAGGAAAACTATAACGGTTAAGTTTCCTTGAGAATTATTAGTAGTTTAAGAGTAAATAGCAGCCTAAGGTATAATATATACCTAAACTTGGAATATTCAGTACAAAACACGAAATCCTTCGAACACGCTCTTGGCCGGTTTTTTCTGTAAACACTCTATATTCCTACCATTACCGATACCTTAACCCTTGAACTGTAATCTTTATTTTTTAACCGTCTTACTGCCGGCAAACGTTATCCGGTAATAGGATTGGTGAAGATAACCCTCCCCCCACACAGACCAACTACTCTAATAGCGGTGAATACAATTTCCAAAAGCATTTTCCTTCTTTTCCTACTGTTGTGGCACGGTTATGGTGATAGGCTGAGCGATAAGCTTATAGCGGATTATTTTTTTACTTAACGGCTGAGGAATGTAACTTTATAAGGATGAAACCGTCATTTTTAAACGGTTCCTAGTACTAAGCATCCGCTGTTTGTCTGTCCGTCAATCCTTCTATCCCATGGCTCCAACAATAAATTTCCTATGGCCACTGTAACAGCAAATAATATTATAATTAGATTTAAGGTATCACTGTAAAGACTATGCTGAGTGTAGCCCAATTTATACTCTTCGATGTTCTTTCAAAATGTTTTCCTACTTAATGTCTTTTATCCTGTGCATCGAATATGCGTGAAACTCTTTCTCTCTCTTTTCTATCTCTTTCATTTATCGGATTTTCAGTTATTTAATTAAAACATTGTATAAACGTTTTACAATACTAATCTTTCATTTGCTAGTAGTAGTGCGAGTAGGTACAGACGAACAAATTTAATCATAACCCAGGCTGGAACCTTTTTTCTTCTTCTTCTTCTTCTCATGGCTTTTCTGTCCTAATAAATAGGACAATTCGCCAGTGTCAAGTTAGAACGAGTTTGAGAGGCACGAGTACGGTGATTGTAGTTTTGCACTTGATAGTAAGCGAGTGTTCGAGTTAGCACGAGGCAATTACTGTTTTCCACTTAATGTCTTTATCGTGCGAATATTGAAACTCTCTCTCTCTTTTTATCTCTCATTTATCGGATTTTCGATTAAAACATTGTATAAACGTTTCACAATACTTCTCATTTGCTAGTAGTAGTGCGAGTAGGTACAGACGAACAAATTTAATCATAACCCAGGCTGGAACTCTTTTCTTCTTCTTCAGGATCTTCTCTTTTAAAATATGGCTTTTCTGTCCTAATAAATAGGACAATTTCGCCAGTGTCAAGTTTCCTCTTTGAGAGGCACGTTGTACGGTGATTGTAGTTTTTGCAACTTGATAGTAAAGTATGGAAACAACATGACCATTGCGTATTACAAAGGACACGAGAGCAATATAGGATTTTGGGATGACTGGGCTCTGTTGTGGCCGAGCACTCAATGGACTCGGATTTGACGCATTACATAGCCGCGTATCACTAGAGGCATCCTCGGGCCGAGCGAATCCTCGCTCGAATAATCAAGTGGATGACCTTGACAAAAGCATGAGATGTCAACATGACCTTTGAGCACGGCAAAATGCAAAATGATGAAACGGACGACAGGGGCTCGGTTGTGGCCTGCATTCAATGGATACGCGCATTACATCAGGTTTGATAAGGTGTCTGTACTTGCGAGAGAAAAGTTTTTCATTCCGCGGAAAGTGCGTGAAGCCATTGAGATTAGTCGTCGTCCGAATTTTAACTGGGATTGCGGTTGGTCGGTACCCCCGAGTTCAAAACAGTTTTAAATACTCGTGCTGCGTCATCGGTTGGTGTGAACGTGCCTTTACGGAGTGATGTTGTTAGTGTTGTGTGCTACCCTACATTAGACATTGACAAAAAAATGACGATAAAAATGCGGGTAGCTGTGCGCCGGTGTTAGTTTCGTCGGGCAGTCGCGCGAGCACAGCGGAGGCGCGTATAGTGTGCATGTTGCGGCAGCCTGAGAAGAAGGGCTACGAAATAGCCCGAAACATGTCGAGCTAAACTCGGTTTAAGACGTGAGTTATCCGTTACAATATCATTTAATATGAGCGAGTCTCACGGTAGTTTCATGTTCAAAAAAACATTTATGGTACATCGCTCCGCTCGTTACTATGCTATTTGTTCCCTTCACTCATATTCAGGGAGGGCTGTCAAGCCTCGTGAGCGAAACAGAAGATGAATGAGCGAGTGCACTACACCATCATACGTTCGTATACTACTTGGAGAGCGATTTGAGTTATCATTATCATCACCATCATCATATCAACCGAGGAAGTCCACTATTAGAATAGAATAGAATAGAATAGAAGACATATTTATTCACATTAACAAAGACACACAAATACAACAAAACTAAAAAACAACAATTAACATCAAACACAAAACAAAACTAAAAACAAGCAAATACAAATAAAACAAAAAAAAAGAAAAAGAAATACAAAAATTAAAATATATGATTTTGTGTGTCCCCGCAAAAGTGAAACGGCCGCTGACTCAGCATTATGCTGAGGCGTTAGACGCCTGCAGCGCTGATATTCTGTCAGAACCGTCTGTTGGACAGAGGACGATACCATACCGATAGAGATTTGAATCTTCTTCTTCTTCAAGTGCCACTCCATTACTGAAGGTTGGCAGTCAGCTTCTTGTACCTTTTCTTGTCAAGCGCCAACCTGAACAGTTGCTCGACGGTCTTAATCCCTGTCCACTCCCTGATATTACGGAAGCAAAGACATCTTGCGTCTAGTTGGCTTCACTTCCCGGGCACATTCCCCATCATAATGATCTGCAGGAGCGAATACCGGCCATGCCGCAGTACATGTCCGAGGTAGGCAATCTTTCTCTGTTTGACTGTCCGGACAAGTTCTAGGTTTTTTCCCATACGAAGCAAAACTTCTACGTTTGTAACTTTATCCGTCCAGCTAATGCAAAGCATGCGACGGTAACACCACATTTCAAAAGCTTCTAATTTTTTATGGAGCTCTACTTTCATGGTCCACGCTTCATACCCATACAGGACAACGGGCCTTTCATAGCACCGAAGGAGCCTGGTTCTCAAGACAATTTGAGTAGGAGGATGAAAACTGAAAAAGCTAAAGGTCTCTACGGGCATCTATGGGCCGGTCACGTCTGTCGTGCGGGGGATGATAGATGGAGCCAGAAAACTGTGACTGTAAGTGTTAATTATGAGATTAAATAAATAAATAAATAAATTTGTACAAGACATCCTACTTATTATCTTGTTATTTGTCAATTTCATGTGTTTTATGTACAATATCGGGATAAAAAGTAGCTTATGCGTTAATCCAGATCTCCAGCTATCTACAAACCAATTTCATTCAAATCCATCCAGTCGTTTTAGCGTGAAGGACATACAATCTTTCGCATTAGTAGGCTTTCTAACAAGCAAAGAAACTTTTGACCACATTTGATGCCAATTTCAATCCAATACACATCAATGGTCACGAACCTTGGAACTTATCTAGAATGACATAAACTAGCTTTTATCACTCACGAAATAAGATCTACTTTTAAACGTAGAATAGAACATGATAAAACTATCTTTTCCACCTTCAAATCAGATTCTATTACAAGCGAATAAGATTCGTTTTGCGATATCTCAATTAAGAAGGAAAACTACGCGTTTCTATGACAGATTAGTATTCTGTTCAAAGGAATATAGCTCTCAGTGCTTTGGTTTAACGATGGTTTTGTAAAGGCTAACCGTAGATTAGAAGTTCGGAAGTCGACGTGTGGTATTTGGGATCGGTCAAGCGTGAAAGGTCGCTTCAATGCTAATTTCGACATTCCTTTTGAGTTGTATTATATGTTATATACTTACTAGTATGTATATACGTTAGGCGAATCCACTTTACATACCTCAAAGATTTACACCTACTAAGTTTCCAATAGTTCTACTTATATTATACAGATTGCGAGTGTGTGCGTGCATAGGCGTGTGGGTGCGTGTGTTGTATAAGTTAATCATAAAAAAACACTATTTTATTCAATTTTCAACCGAATCATTTTTTTCTTCACTAAACATTGACGGTGTATCTGTATTTTCATTTTATAATAATACTAGCCTATAGCCCGCGTCCGTCCGCGTATATCGCTATCCTGCGGGAACTATGAAGTTTTCCCGGATAAAAACTATTCGATGTCCTTTCTGGGGACTCAAACTATCTGTGTACCGAATTTAATCTAAATCGGTTCAGCGGTTTAGACGTGATTGAGTAACAAACATCCAAACATCTTCACAAACTTTCACATTTATAATATTAGTAGAATTAACGATATAGCAAATTCAGTAGTTGTCAAATATCGTATTGCAATTAGGAAAAACAAAACACGGCGCAGCAATCGAAGATTATGCCGAAGACGATCAAATTAAAAACTTGTATAATTAATGATAAACTCCACTTATTCCGAGATGAAAACTTCTTTGAAACAGATGAATAAAAATAATTGAAACTTCGCCCATTCTCTAATTAAACGAGCCGAGATTTCGATTTCTAATGACTTCAACTTTCGACATTCGATAAAAGAAAAAGATGGCCGACTACGTAAATTGGGTGAATTGTGAAGACGGCGTTCCAAAGGGTTCCATTTGATATTTTGATTAAATAATTATGAGTTTTATTAAAAAAAAACTGCAGGCCTTTTTGCTGACTGGACCCGTGTGGTGTCGGGTTAGAATTACAACTCTCCATTTTCTTCCGTGGATGTCGTAAGAGGTGACTGAGGATATAGGTTAAGGTATACCGTAGGCGACAGGCTAGCAACCTGTCACTATTGTACCGTTTTTGTCAAACTTAAAACCTAAACTTGCTAAAAGTGGCTCCGAAGCGGCAACGTTTCGTGTGCTCTGCCTACCCTATTTGGGAATACAGGCGTGATGTTTGTGTGTGTGTAAGGCTGGAATTCGTCTTTCTAGATTTGACCTGAACAAACATTATCAATTTAAATGCGTACATAAAAAAAATAGGTTGCCAACATAGAAAAGTTGAAAGACTCCCGACAGAGTCATTTTAAAGTTCAATATCTCAAAACTAGGTACCACACGTAAACTTGCTTAAACGTTGAAAAACCGCATCAAAATCGGTCCATCCGCTTAAGAGCTACGATGCCACAGACAGACAGATAGACAGAAATTGGGGCCAAAAACACCTCTTTTAAACCCTAGTCGCAAAAAGAGGGGTGCTATAAGTTTGACCGCTATGTGTGTCTGTCTGTGGCACCGTAACTCTTAAACGGGTGGAACGATTTGAATGCGGTTTTTTTAATTTGAAATCATGTTTTCTAGCGATGGTTCTTAGACATGTTTCATAATAATTCTTTTTTGGTTCAAAAGTTGGACATATCAGCGCCGGTAGTAAAAAGACTCATTCTAAGAAGAGGCTTATGCCCAGCAGTGGGGCGTACCTATAAGTCGGAGATGGATTGTCATGTTATCATAATAATCTTTTGTACAGTTGTATTTCTCTGAGGATGAACACTGGTTGAGTTCGAAACGTCAGTGTAGTGCGGTGGTGATAATATTCGCGTGATTTGTGCGTATTCTTGAAGTGTGAAGACGCATGAGCTAGTTTGTTTTTAGTTTATTGTTATGTTAATTATAATAGTAGTCCCGGCGTTTATAATTAAGTATGGTTGTAAGTATATAAAGTTCAAGTCGTCAAATTCAATTTTAGCGAGGGCATAAAAGCCGTAGCGTTTCTGCGGTTTGACAGGCCGTCTCTCAAGACGAGGTGAAGTTGACTCTCCTAAGTTCCTCAAAACTTGATTCGTGGGATTTACGAACACCGCGAACACTTAATGATTGGTTTGACGTCAGAATTTCGTTTTAGTTTCTTGTACAGTTGGAAACATGGTATTAAATAAATTTTTCATCACACTTGCTCGTAAACAGTGTCGTAACATGCAGGCTACCTTGGTTGCAACCCCCAAATAAAACCCTCGACCTTAATGTGCTTTTCATGAAGCCCGTGGTCGGTCGCATGAGTCATTGCGCGTACACATTTTCTTTTCATGAAGCCCAAGGTCGGTCGCATGAGTCAGTGCCCGTACTGATGGCGCTGCGCCGTGCCGCGTGCGCGTGCGCGTGCGCGCGCTGCTGCTGCAGGACCACATGGTATCGCCAATATTTGGAAGAATTATATTTTTTCTTTTAGAAATATAAAATTTTACTCGCAAATGTGATGAAAAACATTGTATGTCGCACGGGCGGTACTAGAATTACGAACATCGACTCATTAAAGCCCTCAGTCTTCGACTTCGGGCTTCTAATAGGCTCTCGTTCGTAATTCCTTATTTACCGCCCTTAAGACACACTGTACTATTACATGCCTAATTGGTAGTAATCATAAAATATTAGATATTTATTTTTTCTTTTGTCAGTTGAACAATAAATTATGAAG
Source organism: Choristoneura fumiferana (assembly GCF_025370935.1). Classification (NCBI taxonomy): domain Eukaryota; kingdom Metazoa; phylum Arthropoda; class Insecta; order Lepidoptera; family Tortricidae; genus Choristoneura; species Choristoneura fumiferana. Next base: position 363,443 of record NC_133496.1, on the reverse strand, counting down.
ATGAAGCGCATCAAAGTTAGGGAGTGGGAGGGGGGGGGGGCTGTGATTAACATAATATCAGGAATACCTAGATTACCATGTACGAGTGTATTTGTGTTTGTATCACTGTTTATTGTATGTAAAATTCATAAAAATAACACATAAGGTGACCCGGGGCTTTTGTAGCTGGGGGGATATTGTTTCTGAGCCCTCTGATTGCATCCTTACGAAGCCATGTTCTTCTCGGCCATTTTACGTTGTGTTCGCCAGAAGACTGTCTTAGCACAACACACATGAACATGGCGAACATGGCAGCGTAAGGACGCCATTCAGACGGCTCAGATTTAATATCCCCCCAACTACACAAATGGACTAAAAATACCTACATGTTCATTTATTAGCGGTATTTATTATGTTTTTATTGTAAAAGTTAACACAGTTTTTAATAGTTTCGCTGCTTCGAATGTTAAGATAAATTAAGGAAGTATAGCAATATGAGAATGATTAAATTATGATCACATTGTACAAAAAAATTTTAGAGACTCCTTAACTCAAAAAATCTTTTTAATTTAAGATTAGATATAAGCTAAGGTTAATTAAGTTACTTATGCATTTTTTTATTGAAATAAACAGTTTAACTTTTTTTAACTACAACAACCCCGGGTCACCTTACACATTTAAATTATCTTTTTTTTGTGTGTACATAGTGTAGCCCGTTTAGGTATTCTATTTTTAACATGTTACACTGTATTTTTAAATCGAAGTTAATTGTTTGTTGTAAAATAATTTTCAAATTAAAATTGACAAAAGTCACTCGGTTTGTTTTAAATGCGGGACCCCAAAAGTCGTTGAAAGTGGAGACAAAAAAGTATTTTTTAAAGAAACGAAGTGTTGCGATGGAATAAATTCGGATTTGCAAGTAATTTGCACGCGTTAGGCTTTTTTTGCTGTCGGTAACTAGATCTCGAATAAATGAATATTTTTTCGTAATCATTTCTAAGGGAAAAATACTAGAGGTTTGTGAGGGCCGCTCTCTGACTTCCCGATATTATTTACTTTGTCCTGCAGATTTATTTGTTTTGAGAAGTAAAAAGAGATTGATTTACGCTTTGTCAGCTTATAAAATGAACAGTCGATCTACCTATTTAGTTGTTATATATGTATAAATATCATTCATTTCATTGCAAAAAAATTGTTTCGTAACTGTCTTTCAATTACCTATAGATGTAGACGCCCCACTCAAACGTTTAATCTGTCAATTTTCACATAATCCACAATGTAATTGTTAATTGTGTAAAATTTTCCTTGTTGCAGATAAACGTCAGCAGACAATAGAGGAAATAACAGTTTTTAACTCCGAGGACGCTTGGCCACGCGATATTTGATTATAATACAGTCAATGGCTGATTGAAGAGTGCCACAGTCCTTCACTGGCCGTTAAAAAGTTAAGACGGTCTGATGATGTGACAAAATGGCCGCGTGACGTAAAATCAAAATGGCGGACGCGTTCAATAGATTTTGGGACAGGAGACGGAGTAGGAGCGCGCGATGACGATTAGACGGTCTTTCGACTGTATAAAGTAACTTTTTTTTAATTTAGGGCTTCAATAGTGTAGAGCTTGTTTGTGTGTGCCGCTCGGAAAAAGTGTACATATTTAATATATTTTGCGCGTCATTTTATTTGTTTATTTTCGGTGTTAAAAGCAATAATAGGTAACTCGTACGCTTGTTCGTTAATTCGTTTTGTAAATATTAAAAAGTGTATAAAGGTGTTGTGTCAATAGAAACAGTTTACGCTTGTATATATCGCGGATAGTTCGGAAAGAAACGGGTATAAAAATAAAAAGTAGTGTAAATAATTATAGCGTAACGAATAAATGATATTCCGTTCCTATAGGCAATAAATCTAATTAATTTCACATCTAAATTTCCAATTCGGGGCCAAGCAATCAATTGTTTTTAGCGGGTAGTTAGTGCAATTTTACGAACTGGCGGGGACAAGAGAGCGTGGAGAGAGCCAAGATGGTATCCAACGCTACCACGCTCCTGGCAACGACTGTCTCCACGCAATTCAACTGGTCACTCCTGAATTCAACGTTCCTGGTGCCAACGTACTTGAGCCAAGAGGAGTTCTTCGCACTGCAGATGCCAAATGCGACAGAGAATTCAACTTTAAATGACTCGTTGAGCCAAGTCGTTCTAAAAACTTGGTATCCTAGCGGATACTCGCCAGCACACATTATACTGGCGTCTGTGGTTGTGACAGTCCTGATGATAATGGTGGTGGTAGGGAATATGCTAGTGATCATAGCTATAGTGACAGAAAAGGCGCTGAAAAATATACAGAATTGGTTCATAGCGTCTTTGGCGGTGTCAGACTTTTTTCTTGGACTGATTATAATGCCATTTTCTTTGGCCAATGAACTGATGGGTTATTGGATTTTTGGGTTTTGGTGGTGTGAGATACATTCGGCGATGGACGTGCTGCTGTGTACGGCGTCTATAATGAACTTGTGCCTCATATCGCTGGACCGCTATTGGAGTATCACGCAGGTGAGTTTAGTTTTAATTAAGTAATCAACCGTCGTATTAAAGCGCTCGGTTGATCTGATCTAACCAATCACAATCCACGAAATGTAATTACCAAATTTTGGTGAAAAAGATCCTAACGAATAAAATACATTCAGACATCTCCTTCACACAACGAAAATTCAAACACTGTTTAAGAAATACAAATAAGTTAAAACTGCGAAAAAATATAACGGGCTACGGTAAAAGTAGCATAATGTATGAGGTGGCTCGGATTTATAATGAATTAGCAAATAATGTGAAAAATTGTGATTTTCTCAGTAAGTATATTTAAAACCAAATTTAAACAACACATTCATAACACTGTGTAATTTCAACAAATCTCCAACGGTCATGCTGAAATGTTTAATTTTAAGGAATTATAGCTCATTTTAAGTGAACTGTATTGTTCTTATGAGTAAATAAAGCATGTCTAAACCTAAACGTGCGTTTGCCGCGTGCGTGCGTTTTGATGTGCGTCAAACGCATTATGTTTACCGCAGTACTTATCGCATAAAGCAACCGAGCGCTTAATCTGCATTAATATCTGCCACAGCAGAGCATGCAAAATATCTGACACGTCCTGCTGGCTCTGGACAGAGTTGTAAATATCAGATACTTATGCACACTTTGTTATGTCAGATATTCGTATTAATATCTGCCACAGCGCATACAAAATATCTGATACATCCTACTTACTGGCTCTGGACAGAGTTGTAAATATCAGATACTTATGCACACTTTGTCATGTAGATATTCGTATTAATATCTGCCACAGCGGAGCATACAAAATATCTGACACGTCCTACTGGCTCTGGACAGAGTTGTAAATATCAGATACTTATGCGCGCTTTGTTATGTCAGATATTCGTATTAATATCTGCCACAGCGGAGCATACAAAATATCTGATACATCCTACTGACTCTGACAGAGTTGTAAATATCATATACTTATGTACAAAATATCTGACACGTCCTACTGGCTCTGGACAGAGTTGTAAATATCAGATACTTATGCACACTTTGTTATGTCAGATATTCGTACTGGTGACTGTACTAAGAGCTTAACTTAATCATAATGATCGGATTTTAGTAGTCAAATTTCCCTATCGTGGATAAGTGCAGTTGACCTTTTGTTTTTCTACCACTATTTTTGACGTAATATAAAAGTAGTGTTTCTAGCTCAGTTAACACGTTCAGTGTCAGCAACGTATACTGACTAAGAGTGTAATGTTGTTAAAAAAATAAGTAAGATTTTTCTATTATTGAAGTTTATTAAAAAGGAAAATACTATGAGTTTTTATCTAACTAATTAATTAACATAATATAATTATACATAATATAACATAATTATTAGTACAAACTGTTTTTAGAAAACATTTATTTATATATTGGAATAAAAGCTTTAAAAGTGTTTTTAACATTATACAAGATGACTTATAAGGGGTGAACCAAAACGCAGTATTTCTAGGCAAATTCAGTGCATTAGTAATGATCGGTATAACAACATTTGATATAATTTCCAAGGAGGGAGGAGCTTCACAGAACTTTTTTATAAAATAAACCTAACCTAACCTAACCCAAAGTACATCAAATCGAATTAATAACAATAGAAATAAGTTTAGTTTTTAAGATAAATTGCATTATATCAATTGAAAATTATATCTATTGTTGTTATATCCTTCGACCGGCACCCCTTAAAACAGCAAAAATTACCAATCGTGTGGTCACCCTATTTTCCATGACAAGTTCTTTAGATTAAACTACTCAGATTTGATATTGTCATTGTAAGTAATCTTTTTTAACGCCCATCCAGAAAATACAAAAAAGTTGATTAAAATCATTAGCGTCATTAATAATATCGAGCGTTTATTTCGTATGATTTTCGTGAGCACATTTTTTGACATGGTAGAAGATTCTGTTACCTACAGTTTCCAGGTTATCTAGTAGAAGCATAGGACTTCCGAAAAATATTAGAAAATATCATCACATTCACACAGCCCATTCATAAAAAAGTTGTGACCACGAAAATGAGGCAGTGGAAACATTCTTACATACCTACAAGTTGTTTAATTTAGAGGTACAGAGTAAGAAATAGTTATTTGTGTCACAAGGGAGCAAAATGGTGTATTTACGGCGAGGGCGTACATTGAATCCAGAATGTAGCGAAGGATTCTACAATAGAATCCTGAGGGTAATGAGGGATTCAAGTGTTAACGCCCAAGATGAAAATAATTTTGCTACCGAGTGACTCATACAACTTTTCACAGAGAGCATTAAGAAACTTAAAAAAAATATTCTAAATATTATTACAGAATAACCAGCATAGAAAATGGCGTGGCTTTACAATTATCAACTTCAAAAAATGGCATTTGCAATAAAACACTTAGAAAAGCCTTGAACAGAAAAGTTGCACTTTGCTCCCTCTCGTCAGGGAGGAAAAGTTACTTTTCTGAAGGTGAGGTGTGAAAAAAATATTGCTGTTCACCACTTAGGAGTACATATTTGATATATCATTGGAGATGATCGGATAACCTACCTTCTTTACGTTGTACTTGACAATGACTATGAAGCTAATAGAGACTGTGACAACAATGACAAACCATGCCATTTAATGACCAGATCACAGGCTTAAGTGTTGTGACGTCACAATAGCTGTCATTATAGTCATTAAATGATCGATTAAGTCACGATTGATGGCAATCTTGATGAATATGTTATTAAATATGGAGTTTCTGATTACGTGATATGTATTACACATTGTTTTTTTTTCATTAATTTTAAGGCGTCGTTCAAGAGTTCAAGAGAAGTTAGTTTTTTAAGACACTAGTTAGTGGCCTAACTCTTATTGTTTAAAATATTAATTAAGAATTATAATAATTATTTAAAGAAATATGTGCAGTAAATAGCGTAAAAGTTGTTAATTTGTGACGTCTTTTTAAATCTTTTTTAAATTCTAAAAGTAAAATGTTTTTAATTCGCACAAATTAAGCGAAAGAAGGCAAAAACGACGAGTTTTCGATGTCGCACGTCAATTTCACTTGTTTTTGTAAAGTTCAAAAAATGACCTTGAACAATGACAGTAAATTTATAATTTTAATGTAAATAAAAATCAAAACTTTTCAACAATATGTTTTTCGATTTGGGCAAAAAGTTAATTACCAAGTAGTTTATATATCAATGAACTGAGCCATCTGCCGAAGTTAACGGATATCAATAAAAATACGGTATAATTAATGGTATAAAGCTTACTTGTCGAGTAAATGCAATAATAATCATTATCATCATCACATCGTCATCATCAGCCAACAGCAGTCCACTGCTGGACATAGGCCTCTTCCATGGCGCGCCACAACATTCGTGTCTATACTCCTGTCCGGTGGTGGTGTAGCGATATAGCACGCGGCACGGAATGCTGAGGGAGGTGGTTCGATTCCCAGCGCTGGTCTCTTTTTCTGGTTTTTCTGTGCATCTATGTTTCAGTTTGTATTTTCTTAAACGTGGTTACGAGTATATTTGTCTATCAAGCCGCACTCATTTTAACCGCTTGTTTATATATAATTATCGACTTTGCGGATCGTCTAAGCATAATTGGAAACTCAAGCCATTCGAATCCTTTCTTCACACCTACCCTCTTATTTCAGATAACGGGGCGGTCTAAAATAAATTGACTCAAGCATTAAATCCCTGTATTTCTTTTATTATTATTTTTTGTATTTTTTTCTTCTATTGTATAATATAGTTTTTAAGTATTTTATTTGTAATTATACTTTTATGAAAAAATGACTTTCTGCCAAGTTTCTTGCGGCGCATTCTTCTTGGCAATGATGGTCTTTCCGAAAGCGCTGGTAGTTTAAAAAAATGACGTGTAAAAGTGCCCATTGCGGCCTATTTACTGAATAAATCATTTGAATTTTGATTTTTTTTAATATGCTTATTTTACAAACTTCTGCTTACTCAGCTACCATTGTGCGGAGTAAAATATCGTTACAAACACTTGCTTAGGTATTCATCGTCTTATTCTCTATGACGCTAAGCAGCAGCACTCAGGCTGCTGTGTTTCAGCAAGAAGAGTAAAACAGCTAGTGAAATGACAAGAGGTATATTCTATCTTAATATTCTTGACTGGCAGCGCATCGGCAATCCTAGGGGGGCATTCATGCGTCATGGTCAAAAGACCTACCCCGCTCCTAGAATTGTATGCTTTCCCACTGTATTTCATGAAAAAGGTATTGTTTAGGGCAGGGTTGGCGAACGATGGCACGCGTGCCAGTTGTGGCACATGAAATGACAAAGTAATTTGGACATGCCAGTAACTAGCCATTGTGTGTAGGTACTTCATTGAAAGTTTTATTTTCGGCCGTGCGGACTAACTCAAAAACCGTTGACAGCTCGTCGTAGTAGTGAGATAAGATTATTACCTACTGATTTTTGAAAAAAAAAATATTAGAATAAGTTTTTCTTAAAAAAACACAAGATTTTTTGCAGGTGGTAGGACCTTGTGCAAGGTCCGCCCGCATTGCTACCACCATCTTGCTCGCTAATCCTGCCGTGAAGCAGCAGTGCTTGCACTGTTGTGTTTCGGCGTGGAGAGTAAGTTAGCCGTTGAAATTACTGGCACTTGAGGTATCCCATCTTAGGCCTCTAGGTTGGCAACGCATCTGCAATCCCCCTGGTGTTGCAGGTGTCTATGGGCGGTGGTGATCTCTTATCATCAGGAGACCCACTTGCTCGTTTGCCATCCAGTCAAATAAAAAAAAGAAAGATTTTTGATTACTGTTTATTGACTGTGCTTACATTTCATCCAATCTACATATTTACTAGGAATTTCAAGTTAATCTAACTACTAGAAGTGGATCTAAATTATCCTGCAAGATTTTTAATGATTAACGCTAGTAAAAATAGCAATAGCTTAAAAAAGTAGCAAATACAACATGCACGCACGAACATGCATATTTATAATATTAAGTAATACCTATTCAACGCAACCTCTCGATCTCCGGGCAAACTTGCCCATTGTATGATCGCTCCACCTTATCGTTGCAAATACTTTACAACTAATTTCGAAAAGCCACTAAGACCACTTGAATAATACTGCCAACCTAACTCACAAACTATTTGCATGAAACACCTCTCTGCGGCATTACCAATGAGGGCAATCGTTTTTAGTCTTTCTAGATGGCGCCACTGTGGCTTTCAAAGTCTGTTATTACGGGCGTGAAAACAAAGTTTAGATTAAAATCATCTTTAATAAGTACATCTTAAAACCGTACCATACAAATATTGAGCAACCACAGTGTTGCGTAGTCCCGTTTTGTTCGAAAAAGAAGGGAGGACAAAAGTTTCCGAAAGACAAAACTGTCTCAAAACACAGACATTCATTGCCCGGAAACGCATTATTGCCATAATTAATTTCAGGTAATGCAAAATATTCACAAAATTATTCTAATTATAAATAAAGCCGCGTAGCTCACCCAAAAACTACGAGATTTGACATTTTGGAGACGTCACCCTACACTAGCGCCTCTAGCGGTGAATTCATACGCGATAGCCCTCATTCACGACTAAATAATGGCCTAAATTCTAAAACCAGAGGCCCTATTGCCTAACGTGTCTGACGATCGCGATTGCAATCAAATGACAGATTTCGCATACAAAAACTGTCATTTGATTGCGATCGTGAACGTCAGAAACGTTAGGCACAGACTCAAGGTAATGCGTGCTGCTTGGACAGTGTCAAATAAATATCCACTTTCTGACAAATGACATTATTAAATCGTTAACTAAATTTGTGCAAAAAACGAATAATAAAAGGATCAAACTTTTTAGCGGTGACAGAGTGCCTTCATCACGGGCGTAAATAGTACTCTCCTATCGCAGCACACATATTTGTAACAGTACAATCACAGTATGAATGACTGGGGGTAATAATACAATACAATACAATAAAAAGACTCTTTATTGTACACCAGACATAGTAAGCGATACAGAAAACAGATACACAGAGAAAAAATTACAAGGTGAGCAATAGGCGGCCTTATCGCTTAAGAGCGATCTCTTCCAGGCAACCTTAATAATTTGAATAAAAAATAAAAACCGGCCAAGAGCGTGTCGGACACGCCCAAAATAAGGTTCCGTAGCCATTACGAAAAAAATAAGTAATATTTTTCTAAGGATTTCGTACTTTATACGGAATCTTCCAAGTGTAGGTATATGTTATACCCTAGGCTGCTATTTACTCTTAAACTACTAATAATTCTCAAGCAAACTTAGCCTTTATAGTTTTCCTTGTAAATTTGATATAATTACTATCATCCTGAATTTTTTCAAATTTTTCCACTCACCGGTTTAGATTTAAAAGGGGGGGGGGGGACGCTCAATTTTAATAAACATTTTCACTTTAAAGTTGAATATTTCGCAAACCAATCACTGAATCGAAAAATTCTCAACAAACCCCTAATGGTAACCTATCCAACGCTACCCCACACTATAGGGTTGGATGAGAAAAAAATCAACTCCACTTTACGTCTATGGGAAGTACCCTAAAACTTTTTTTTTTATTATTTTTATTGTACCATTTTGTCGGCATAGTTTACATATATATCCGTGCAAAATTACAGCTTTCTAGCATTGATAGTCCCTGAGCAAAGCCGCGGATGGACAGACTGACAGACAGACAGACAGACATGGCGAAACTATCAATAAAGCGTACCACGTATTAGTTTGTAGTTTTTCTAATTAAGTGAATCAAGCGTTGCTGTGCGGAGGTCAATATAACAATGAACTGTATACAACACAACTGAGGACCAGATAGTCAAGTGGTTAGAGAACCTGACTACGAAACTTGAGGTCCCGGATTCTATCCCCGACCGGGGCAGATATTTGTATGAATAATACAGATAGTTCAACTCAGTTGTGCGCGCGGCCCTATGTGTGCGTGCGCTTGTAAATATACAACTTTCACGTCGTCCGAGCAAGACGTGTGCTTATCGCTTTACCCACACATAGGGCCGCGCGCACAACTGAGTTGAACTATCTGTACGAATGTTTGTTCTCGGGTCTTGGATGTTTAATGTATTTAAGTATTGTACTTATCTATATAAGTATGTTTATCCGTTGCCTAGTATCCACAGAGTACAAGCTTTGCTTAGTTTGGGACTAGGTCAATTGGTGTCAATAGTGTATGGTACTTTGCTCACTCGCGACCTTACGATAACTACGTTTATGTATCAAACGTATCATGCAGCTCCTTCGCCTCCACGCTGTAAGAAAACACACACATCACAAAACTCAACTATCATCAGCGCCACAGTACGCTGAAGCGTTTCGAAATCAACCAGAATTCATCATCAGAGGAACACAACCGTTCACCATGCTACCAGACTTGAAATCCGGGATTTTATTTTCCCGTGGGAATTTTCTGCTATTCATCATACACCCGCATTAAATTTCATGTCTCTAATCCTATCTGTTGAAATTTTAAGATTTTATCCCGATATCGCCGGAATATCGGGATGAAAAGTAACATACGAGGTGCAGTAACAAACATACACGCATACGCACAAATTCGCATTTATGGCCTACGCTAGCTGGCGCGGGTGCACTGGTTTTAGCGCACCGTCTCTTTCCCAAGCGATACTCTGAAAAGAGACGGTGCGCTTAAAACCGCGCGATTCCCGCCGTGTCTGAACGCAGCCTTAGCGCTGCTCATACTATTTTGCAATACGTCACTACTTTAAAAAAACTCGTACCTCAAAATAGATAATTTTCTGAGTGAACTTTTGTTGACATATTGATTTGAGATACGAGATTTTTTCAAAGTAGTGTCGAATAGGCGTTCACTCGCTCCGTGCAAACCGCGTCAGCTAACGGCCCTAATAATGTATTACCAGTAGAATACTGCTATGATATACCCCCTGTGCTTATAAAAGCAGACAAATGGCGGACTTCCACGCACATTCCTGTAATAACATGCAGTTCCGTTAATGCTCCCTCGTTTGTGGAACGCAAAATACCCCTTAACTTCGGAGCGGGGGGATTATTCTTGCAGACAATGCTTTGGATCTTACCTATTACTCGTAGCTGTTAGAGCGTTTTCAAATTATCCGATCCGATATCGGTATTGGACGCCGATACGATATCGGGGAAAGTAAAATGTATCAAAATCAAACTCAAAGTAAAAATATCTTTATTCAATTTAGGCTAAAACAAGCACTTATGAATGTCAAAAAACAAACTACCACCGGTTCGGAAAAACCTCTGTTGAGAAGAATCCGGCAAGAAACTCAACGAGGTATATTTTTTTAAACAGATTCACAATATTACGTATCTGTCTTTCATATTGTTGATACCGATATGTAGGCGGCATTATCGGACGCCCGTGGGCTGTCGGGCGAGAATGTTTGCATGTGTGCTATACGTGTGTCTAAATTGTCTCTGTGTGCGCAGAGCCCGATGGCTCAAATGGCCGTATCGGAAGGATTTTGTCGGAAATATGTGAAAACAGCACATGGTGTCGGCTATCGGGTGTCGACCATCGTCCGATATCGGATCGGATAATCTGAAAACGCTCTTAGGGGCTAAAAATATCATCATCATCATCAGCCGGAAGAAGTCTACTGCTGAGCAAAAGGCCTACCCCTTAGAACGCCTGAATGAACGACAGCTCGCCACTAAAAGCATACTTTGGTTAAAAAATATACATATAGTTGAACATTTTAGAATCTCCATTTTTGAAGTCAGTTTCTAAGCGCTAACAAATTTTGAAGTGTGACGTCTACAAAGCTGTTTCAATTACTAACATTACATTTGCCTTTACGTTATGTTTTTTCATGATAGGTACTTTTATTTTTGACATTGTTTAAATTTAATTTCATTGTTTTTATTTATTTAAAACATGACTGTTAGGTAATAATTTATTAAGAAATATTAAGAAAATACAAAATATCCATAGGACTAAAAATGCTATTAAATTAAAATAACTAAAACTAAAACTTTAATTAAAAAAAGAGAGGTGGGCCTCTGGGCATGGTGCCCATCACGCAAGCAGTATTCCCGCGTTGAACTGCGATTGAGATTCTTTGCGCGAGAAAGCTGCCGGCGTGAGGGTTGCCTGTTGCCTCCCTTAACCTATTGCTGAGCTCCCTGTGTAGCTCCAGCGCACCCTTACCCCAAGGACCTTGAGTCTCGACGCCGAACGCAAAGAAATGATATTGGGTGCCGATACAGCTATATTTTGTGACCTTGAGGCGTTCCCGGGCGTCTGCCGCCGCCCCCGCACATTTGGTAGTTGCTGGTAGGTAGGACGCCGCCAGGGTGTCTGTACAGGTAGCGTCCCACACCAGCGCACGGCCAGTCTTCCAGGGTATCAACGACATTCCGTCAGGGCGCTTGCCATAAAAAAAAAGTTATTTGAATTCAAATTTGACTTGTAATTTGTATTGTATAATAGTTTGTAGTGTTATTCAAAATTAATCTTTTGAGTTCATTTTGAATTTAAATTGTTTAGTGTAATGTAGTTGAAAATTGTTAATAGACTTCATTTTATTTCAATTTTATGATAATATTAAATTGAATGAAGTAAGTATTGTATATTTATAACGAGCTCCGTTGTCTGAAATAAAGTTTTTTTTTGGTGTGCTGACTTTGGTTCAGCTCTCAAAAAAAGGTTTGGTGGCTTTTGGTTTGGTTTGCCTTTGGTGGTGTCTCGCTAATGAATTTACTTCTTTTTTTTAACAAAATTTAATTATGGAGACAATGTACATAAAAAGTGAAGCAAAAAAATCATAAAACCTTAAAAGCTCCGTGACAAAACCTAGTAACTTACATTCCCATTATTATGATCCCAATAAAAATTCACGCATAGTGTAATAGGTACTTAATAGCAAAAAAGGTTTTTACACAATGTCGCATATAATAAGGGGTAAAAAATCGGGGCAAAAAATAGGTGTTTTAAAATGGTTGCCCCGGATGACTGATCGCTCGGTTGAAAGTGAAAAATGGCCGGATATAAATAGCCAGAGTTTCAGACAACCGACTTAAATAACGAGGTTTGGAATTATAATTTCCTTTTTTTGCAAAAATGAGGAATGGCGTGATTTAGCGATGGAGAGTGAACGTGTATGTTTTGGAAGATGGGGAACTTTTTTTTATTTTTCCTCAACGGAATGGATATCCGGTGATTTGTGAATAAATCAAGAATAAAAGTAATGCTATCAATTTACAAGAGATAAGATTTTAAAATGAAAAGGTTTTCCGGTGCTCGCGTTTAGATTTGAACTTTGCTTTACCAATGAGGTTACCTATGACAGGTTAGTTGGTGCTAGTTTCGTGAAGTCCGTTGGATAATTTTGACATCTGTCAGGTTTGTGATTGGCTAAGTAACTAAATGAACCACTCGCAAGCATGAGTGTAACTTCAGACGGAGCGATACAATACAATACAAAGTCTCTTCATTGTACACCAGAAATCGATGGGTCCTATTATAAGGGCCAAAGTGGTTTTTTTCAATTTTCAATAGGTATCTATAAACTATATATATTTAGAAGTGGATTGAAAAAACACTGTTTTTTATATATTTTTCGAGTTTTCATTGACGTAATATGGCCGAACTAGTTGCAATTTTAACGTAAAAGGGCTAAACGTAGGTACTTTTGATACTTTTACACGGTAAATCCCGGGGCGGTTTTTTTAAATTAATCTGTCATAACTGCCATTTAGGTACTTGTACGTCAAGCGGAACGCCGCTACCCTGATGCTACATCGTAATGGTGATTGTATTACTTTTTTTAATTTCTCCAAGTATCTTGGGAAACGTATTTTTTACCAAAGATTTTAAAGTTGAAAATTGTAAGTTGTAGATCTTTTTACTGTCTTTTTGAACCCAAGTTTATTTCCCGGAAATTCACGTATATGGGCGTATGTATAAAAACTTTTAATGAAAAAATATTTTATTAAAATTTATTGGTTGTGGTTGAAGGACAGAGTACTATTAGCTAGTGTGCCAAATTTTAGAAGTCTCGGATACACCATCTCTGAGTTACGACAGTTTTTAACTTTGAGACCCATCGAAATAGTAAGCGATACAGAAAACAGGTACACAGAGAGAAAATTACAAGGTAAGCAATAGGCGATATTTTGTCTGTAAAAAAACCTCATTACCTATCTACTCCGAAGGACTAGCGCTAACCCGGAAAGTCTTGTGAAAATTATTTAGATTTCGTTGAGCAAAAGTTTATTTAAATAAATTTCTTCTCGAAAGAAAACACAATTTTGAAAGAAGAACTTCTGGTGGAGCTCGGTCGCCAAGTATATTTTTCAAAAACATTACAAAACACTAAAAACAAAAACATGCTCCAAATATCCCTACAAAAACTTGCACTAACGTTTTTATAAAAATCCCAACACAACCTTTTTCGCATCAAACTGATTCTGAAGATCGAATAAAAAACAAAAGTTCCAACTCCACTCGCATACATAACAGGGCGCGTTGGAAAAAGGGTCTAACCCGAAAACTAATAGTTTTAGTTTTGTAAGTTTGATGAAATAGGGGGGTGATTACATCCCAATATGTACGTAACTGTAATACAAACACTTGGTGCCAATTCGTCGATGTGTTTCAAAAGTTTGTTATTGGTAGATCGAGAGGTTGCTTTTTAATGGTTCATCATCATTATCATCATCATCATTTTATCAGCCGTAGGACGTCCACTGTTGGACATAGGCCTCTCTCATCGTGTCCCCCGTCACAAGTCGTCTGTTTATCTGTCCGAATGTTTTTTTTTCCTATTTGACATTTCTATCTGTGGCAGGCATGTGGTGTACAGAATCAAATTACTATTTGTCACCCATAATTACAAACCATCCAACTCATAAATCAATTAAATCCCGTACAGCCAAGTTACATTATCCTCGACGTAATAAAAGTTGCATAATGTGTCTCTGCCCCGAGAGCTTGCGACACACGGATTTTCCGTTTTTTACTCTGGAAACACTCACAAAAATTACCCTAAATAGACTTATTATACTTTGCCACGGCCCCGCAAAAAAGGGTGCAAACCGTCTTCGCGGTAATTTTGTACACATTTGGAAGAATTAAGTCGTTGATGTGGCAACAATTTGTTGAAAAAATGCGTGTATGAAAATTGTGTTTTTGTGGGAATAGGCTCACAATTTGTGTTTGAAGCGGTACCATTAAGTTTTTGTTATAATAATAATTTAGAGTGAAGTCGTTGTGTATTTTACAAACGTTTAATTTTGTAAGTTTAGACACAAGAAAACCAGGTATTTTCGTGTAAGGGTTCATTTATGCGTGTACCCTGTATAAATAATCAGCAGTAAGTTTAACATGTTACCGCAATAACTTAGGCAACCGTTTTACATGTGTGTTTATCGTCTACTAGAGCTTCGCACGCGTAAACTATTCGATATGGTAGTTATAATTAAAATTCCTAATTGTACAAAATTCTCTTGGGAATTCCCAAAATTATATCGTGATCTTCATTGAGGTTGTGTTAAGAAACACTGTACAAAATTTTATAACTCTAAACCCAGCGGTTGAAATTTCAAGATTTCATCCCTGTCCCGTGGGAATATCAGAATAAAAAGTAGCCTATATGTTATTCCAGACGTCCAGCTATATACGTACCAAATTTCATTCAAATGCGTCCAGCAGTTTTAGCGTGAAGCAGTCACACACACACACACACACACACACACACACACACACACAAACTTTCGCATTTACAATATAAACAGGACTAGCTGTTGCCCGTGACACCATCTTAAATTCGCTTATTGTTTGCATCTTATTCGTTTCCAGTTGTCGTAGAAACTTGAAATTTGGTAGGTATGGAAGTATATAGCACAACTAATAAAAGAGTCTGAAAACTGGTAAATTTGTAGTTACATCTCAAAATATTTACTTTTTGTGATACCTAGTTACGTATTTGCAGTTTGTAAACTAATCGCGACTTGTATGAATGTATGGGGACAAGAGATTCCTACAGCAAAATTAAGTTTCTCCCACAGTAACTCACCGTTATATTTTTGATATTTTACGACGGTTAAAATCTGATCCTACACTTTGTATATGTCGGCGGCCGATCGTAAAATCCGCCAGATCACGAAATTCCTAGGCATATCGTGAAACGCCGCCATTTTATGATATGCCTAAACGTTGGCCAGGCATATCACGATGTGCCTGAGTAATAATACGGCAGATCGATTAGAGCAACGCATTCGTCGATATTCCTAGCTCTATACCGGGCACATCGTAAATAGTTTCTTATTTGGCCACTGGTGGCGCTGCGTATGCAATGGCGGCCGTGACAGCTGACCGGCCGTGATTGTTTTGCGCGTGAAAAATGTCGGCGTCGCAACAAAATGATCTTTAAACCGAAAATAGTGATTGAATTCAAAATAGAAGTGCAAAAGAAGCTTTTGAACATCAGCTCCGTTCTTATATGTGAATCAAACGGATTCTGTGCACAATGTGAAAAAACCATGGACGTCTGCCCGTATTTTAGAGGTTAGTATTTTGTTGGTAAATAAAGTATTCACTGTTGTTATTTATTTATATAGAAAAAATTAGGTACGACGAGCGAAGCGAGGAGTGGTTAGTATTAATTGTGATCACGACGCACGAGCCGAGCGAGCGAAGCGAGCGTGCCGCGGCAGCGGCCGGCGAAGTGCCTGAACCGATATGGCGGCGTTTCATGATATGCCTAGGAATTTCATGATCTGCCTAAACTGGCCAAATCATGAAATGGCGGCGCTTCAAGATATGCCTAGGAATTTTATGATCTGCCTAAACGTCACTAGCAAATCGCTAAAGGTTGAGTTATGAACGATATGGCGGATGTCCCTTAGCAAATCATGAAAGGGCGGCATTTCACGATATGCCTAGGAATTTCGTGATCTGGCGGAGTTTACGATCGGCCGCCGACATATATATTGCAAAAAAAGCTTTATCTACACTGATATAGTAAATCCTCAATTATGCGTTCAAAAACCATAGGTAATGACCATTACGACATTGGATTCTATTATGAAAACGGCTGTATCGTAATCGTCATTACGATACAGAGATCTGTATCTTAATGAGATTTCATACATCATTACAGCACGGGGGGGGGGGGCACAGTAGCAGCAGCAGGTCGTCGCGGGCGCAGCTCGTGGGGCAGACATACCTACCTAGTTTTCGTTAATGCAGATCATTCTCAAACCCACACTCGTGTTTTAAGGACCCCTATTACGATACAGTGGCATAAAATATTATTATAACACGGATATTTAAAGATACGGCCGTGTAAAGTGTACTATATTATTATTATGTTGACACACTTGAAAATACAAACTGAAATATAGATGCACAGAAAAACAGAAAAATAAGACCATCACTGGGAATCGAACCCAGGTCCTCGGTAATCCGTACCGCGTGCTATTACCGCTACACCACTGATGGTCAACGTACCGACACGAATTTCCCTATGCACCTTATATCTCAGCTTGTGTTTCTTACTTAGTCACTTTAAGCAGCGACGCTAGCGACATCTATGCCGAAAGCCCTCAAACTTTTTTCGGATTCCTTTGGAACTAACCGTCACCCATGCTCACACATGCATCACCGCATGTTGACACACCTAAAAAAAGTATGGAATCCTTGGTTCGCGAGTCCAGCTCGTACTTGGCCAGTTTTTAAAATTGGAACCAACAAATTCATAAAGTAAACAATGCGCGTGCGATAGACATGATCTAATAAAAAGTTTACATTATCTTGTTGACGGTTAAAACCTGAAACTTCTGGGTGCCTTGTTGTTTCCCTTTTTATCGGCAAGGGGAGGGAATGCATGTGAATGTAGGCTGACGACCTTGTTTTTGTTTTTCGTAAGCACCTTCGCGTTTTCCTCGCACTGTTTTTAAGGAAGCATGCAAGTTGTCTGCAAATCTGAATTGACAATTTTAAAGAAAATTAAATAAAGAAAGAAAATAATTTATTCACAACAACACAAGACACAACAATACTATCAGAAATAAACAACTCGAAGGATGGAATACATAGTGTAATTGTGGGCTCATCCGCTTTCAAGTTATTGACTTAAACGTACGGATGCAAAGACAGTGAAAAATGGTATTAAAATTATTAAGATTGGTTATTGGAATCTTTTTGTATTTTTTATTTCAATTCCAAATTTTTTGTTACTTTTACGGTCATCCCGTAAAACCTGAATTGAAAATACAAACTGAAATATAAATGCACAGAAAAACCAGAAAAATAAGACCAGCACTGGGAATCGAACCCAGGTCCTCGGTATTCTGTAGCGCGTGCTAAACCGCTAACACCACTGCTGGTCAACGGTACAGACACGAATTTCCCCTATGCACCTCATATCTCAGCTTGTTTGTTTCTTATTTAGCCACTTAAGCAGTGACGCTAGCGACATCTATACCTACCGTAGCCCTCATCGATAAACTTTCGGCACTCCATTGGAACCAACCGCTCACCCGGACAAGAGATGTCGTTACTAAGCAATCAAATTAAGATTGGTTTTTGGAATCTTTTTGTATTTTTCTTTTTCTTTTTTGTTTTTTTTATGTAGCGGTATAGCACGCGGTACGGAATACTGAGGACCTGGGTTCGATTCCCAGTGCTGATCTTATTTTTCTGGTTTTTCTGTGCATCTATATTTCAGTTTGTATTTTCAATTAAAATTATTATTTTAACACAAATTTATTCCTTTGGTTGGCAAACGTTCGATCCGTGAAGTAGCAAGCGACCGGGTTCCGTGGTAGCCTAGTTGACCTATGGGCTCTCAAGCAGAGGGTCGTGGGTTTGGCCCGGGTTAGAACTTTTTAATTTTTTGGAATTTATGTGCGAAATTACATTTGAAAATATACCATGACCTTTACGATGAACCTGCACACATCTGAGAAGAAATTAAATAGCGTGCGTGAAATTCCCAATCCGCACTGCGCTGCGTGGGAACTACGGTCCAAACCTTCTCAATGTACGGAACGAATACGGGCCGAGTTGATTAATGCGCATATATATAAACTAGTATTTACTTGCGGCTTCGCACGCGTAATTCATTAGATACAGCAGTTGAATTTGAATTCCGGGATTTTACAAAATTCCCTGGGAATTCCAAAAATCACATCGTGGTTTTCATTGACGTTTTATTAAAAACAACCATGCCTCATGACTCTGAGCCCAGCGGTTGTTATTTCGTCATTTTATCTCTAACCCGTGCGAATATCAGAATAAAAAGTAGCCTACTTGTCACTCTAGATCTCCAGCTTTTTACATACCAAATTTCAATTAAGATTGATTTTTGGAGTCTTTTTGTATTATTTATTTCAACTCCAAATTTTTGATACTTTTACGGTCTTCCCGTGAAACCCATATCGAAAATACAAACTGAAATATGGAAATATGCCCAGCGGTGGTGTAGCGGTATAGCACGTGGCACGGAATGCCGAGGACCTGGGTTCAATTCCCATCGCTGGTCTTAATTTTTCTGGTTTTCTGTGCATCCATATTTCAGTTTGTATTTTCGATATACCAAATTTCATCAGAATCCGTCTAGCCGTTTTAGCGTGATGGAGTAACAAACACACACAAACTTTGGCATTTATACCTAATATTAGTAGGAATAGAAGCCGTGGTGGCCTAGTGGTTCGACCTATCGCCTCTCAAGCAGAGGGTCGTGGGTTCGAACCCCGGCTCGCACCTCTGAGTTTTTCGAAATTCATGTGCGGAATTACATTTGAAATTTACCACGAGCTTTGCGGTGAAGGAAACATCGTGAGGAAACCTGCACAAACCTGCGAAGCGATTCAATGGTGCGTGCGAAGTTCCCAATCCGCACTGGGCCCGCGTGGGAACTATGGCCCAAGCCCTCTTGTTCTGAGAGGAGGCCTGTGCCCAGCAGTGGGACGTATATAGGCTGGGATGATGGATGATGATTAGTAGGAATTAGTAGGATTACATGTGTCACTGGCGTTACATAGAGTTATTGTCATTTCGTATTTTTCTACTCCGTGGTTCACCGTCGAGGGTCCTGCTCTTTTTGCCCTCCTTTTTCCGTATTTGCTTTACAGCAATTCCTTTAACTGTCGAACCCTGGGTCCACTGGCCTCGCAAAAACGTACTGCATGCCTTATTCAGAAGCTGGTATCTGGCGGAATGATATACAGGACACAATTTTGAATTATACATGGAGAAGCTCTGTCGGATGTAGGAAATAAAAGTGTGTGCGATATAAAGGCGACAATTTTTCATTAAACATTGAAGAGGGATATGTAGACGTGGTATCATTATAATGTGCTTCTGTTTTAGCAGAGGCAGTTTTTAGCGTATACCTTTACTTGCCCGAATTTCACTTGCCATAACAAAGTTTGCTATAAAATATATAGAACTGTTCTGAACTGTGATTCAGGATTTTTTAAAATGTCATCTTAATGTGCAGTAGGTTAGGTTAGGTTAGTTTAATATTGACTGAAGAAAATACTATTTCAGAAATAAATTACTTTATAGCAAATGAAATTTCGAAAAACTCAGAGGTGCGAGCGGGGTTTGAACCCACGACCCTCTGCTTGAGAGGCGATAGGTCAAACCACTAGGCCACCACGGCTCTAACAAGGCCACCACGGCTCATGGAAATTCATGTGCGGAATTACATTTGAAATTACCACGAGCTATGCGGTGAAGGAAAACATCGTGAGGAAACCTGCACAAACCTGCGAAGCAATTCAGTGGTGCGTGTGGAAGTTCCCAATCCGCACTGGCCCGCGTGGGAACTATGGCCAAGCCCTCTTGTTCTGAGAGGAGGCCTGTGCCCAGCAGTGGGACGTATATAGGCTGGGATGAAATGAAAATTATGGAAAACAATACATTATGACATATGAAATTCAGGCAAACGATAGAGAACCAGTTTTTAGATTGTGATAGTGTTTGCTAGCCGTTGTAATTAAATAGTGAAAGGCTTAGCCTAGTGTGGAACCAACAGAAATCCTATTTTTAACCCCCGACGCAAAAAGAGGGGTGCTATAAGTTTGACCGCTATGTGTGTCTATCTGTGGCACCGTAGTTCTTAAACGGGTGGACCGGTCTGAATGCTTTTTTTTATTTGTAATCAAGTTTTCTAGCGATGGTTGTTAGACATGTTTCATCAAAATCCGTTGTACGTTTCCCTCCCCCATAAACCTCCAGTTGCTTCGATTGAAAGCCGGCTTCATCCACCATGAACCAGCGGCTTTAACCACGATCAACCCGTTCATCTCATTGGTGGACGTCCTGCGCTGTGCGTGCCGATCTGTGGTCTCCGTTCTCTGTGCTATATGGCCTGCCCATTGCCACCTCAATGAGCCAATTCGCTTGGCTATGTCGATGATTTTCGTTCTTCTACATATTCCTCATTTCTGATTCGATCCCGTAGAGACACCTCGAGCATAGCTCTCTCCATAGCTCGCTGAGCAACTCTGAGCCTATATAATGCCTATAGTGAAGCACGTCTCAGATTCATATGTCATCGCTAGTAACACACACTGGTAACACACACTGGTAACAAAACACTGGTAACACTGGCAAGAAAAACTTTTGTTTTATAGTTATCCCAAGTTTTATCTGATAGCCGCCTCCACCGCTCGTAGCTCGGCGCGCTGATGTATTGGGCCATTTTTAAGGGATGTCAAAACGCAGGGCTCTAGTTTCTTTTTTTATTTCGCTGCGCCTTTGTCGAGTTCAAATGAGCCGTCTCTGTTTTACGGAGAAATATATAATAAAAGTGTAAGAGGACGGTAGTTTTGTTGAGGGGGATAAATGGGGTTTTAGCGTTCGGGAAACGTTCGGGAATGCGTGACGTGAACTAGAGCTCAGTGGTCGTTCGTGTCATTATGTAGCTAACATTGAATCGTCAATTAAATAAAAAAAAATCTAAAACCTCACTTCGTAAAAACTAAATGAAAGAAAATAAGTCTAATGGTCTAGAACTCTGTTAAGTAGCTAATTAAAGTTCAACAGTTTATGACCCATTACTAAGAACTTTTGAGCTGGTCACGATTTAAGTGGGCCCCGATTGTCAATTTTAAATTAGCTACTTAACAGAGTTCTAGCCAACTTGACTTATTTTCTTCCTTTTAGTTTTTAAGACAGTCGGTTTTTTTATTTAATGTTTTATTTTATACTTTTAAAATATTTCAGTAAAAATGGTAGATTAAAAGTATTATAAGCCATATATATTTAGAAAAGGCTAATTACTAGCTTTTATTTGATACACATATTGTGACAATTATATATTTTTTTCAATCTACCGCCATATTTTTTTTTGCAAATGCCATATTGAAATATTATAAGTATAGCCTGTGTCACTCCGACAGTTATGATTAATCGTACTATACCTAGTGCCATCTACGAAGACGCGTGATTTTGTAAAAATTAGACATTAATGACATTGTAATAAGAACCACGGCACGCGTCATAGCGAATGACTCTACCTACATAGCAGATATACTACTACTGTACTATAAGGAAACAAAAAACCTATAGCTATAGGCTAGTTTTGGTTACGGCTACACCTGCGGTATGAAATCACCTTTTTCCTTGACTTTGATCTTTTGATTTTATAAGTTTGATTTTCCGCTGCTTTAAGGGGAAGTAAATCTAAATTTTGATATCAAAATCCAAAAATAATCAAACGTATTATAATACGTATATTTTAAGTAGCGTTTTAAGAAGGGGATCATCATTCTTACACCTACCGCTTATAGTCAAGCCCTTTGTTTTGCAAACACAGAGTATTCTTTTCTCACTTAATAATATTTCTCACGTACTGACCACTAAATCACGCCAAAATTCACCTACCTTGTAATAGACAAGCGACCTTGAACTGAAACAGAGGAAAATGGACCTTATGACGTCGAAAATTGGGGACGGAATCGCTAAGTGCGATTAGCGTAGAAGTAAGAAAACGTTACAAATCTGCAACCGTTAAAATGAAACGCCCTGGGAATATTAATTTTCATTTAAATTGGCTGGGCCTTATTAATGCTGTTAGTCGCGGTAGTCGCGGTAAAGCCCTATGCTTGGAGAAAGAAGGGAAACGGAGGCGTCTCGTGCAGTTTATGACTTTAGACAGAACTGCGATTCAAAGGGACTTGCAGTGCACAGCCTACACTAAAAAAACTCAGTTTTCCTATTAAATGATATTGTAACGGATAACTCACGTCTTAAATCGAGTTTAGCTCGACATGTTTCGGACTATTTCGTAGACCTTCTTCACAGGAGCACGCGACTCGGCGGCTGCCGCAACACGCGCACTACGCGCCACCACTCTGCTCGCGCGACTTAACTTAGTTTTCCTTGGGCAAGCATATCCTTACTAATTTACAAAAGCGAAAGTGAGTTTGTCTGTTTGTTGGTCCCGCTTTCACACCTTCATCCCAGCCTATATACGTCCCACTGCTGGGCACAGGCCTCCTCTCAGAACAAGAGGGCTTGGCCCATAGTTCCCACGCGGGCCCAGTGCGGATTGGGAACTTCACACGCACCATTGAATTGCTTCGCAGGTTTGTGCAGGTTTCCTCACGATGTTTTCCTTCACCGCATAGCTCGTGGTAAATTTCAAATGTAATTCCGCACATGAATTTCGAAAAACTCAGAGGTGCGAGCCGGGGTTTGAACCCACGACCCTCTGTTTGAGAGGCGATAGGTCAAACCACTAGGCCACCACGGCTTCACACTCACTTTCACACCTTAACTTTGACTAATTGCCATGAAACTTTTCATACATCATATTAGTTGACCAGATAATAGAATAGCTTCTATTCCAAATAAATTGTTGTGCTCGAGGACAAGCGACAAATGAATTCTTCGTAGACGAAGTCGCGGTCAACAACCAGTACCTAATAAGAATAATTGATACTTGAAATTTACTGCATGCATCGCTGGAGCATCGCATAAGCCGTGGTGGCCTAGCGGTTTGACCTATCGCCTCTCAAACAGAGGATATGGCTTCAAACCCCGGCTCGCACCTCTGAGTTTTTCTTAATTATTCATGTGCGAAATTACATTTGAAATTTACCACGAGCTTTGAGTTTAGCACGACGTGAAAGAAAAAACCTGCATAAACCTGGGAAGCAGTGTGAAGTTCCCAATCCGCACTGGGCCCGCGTGAGAACTACGGCCCAAGCCCTCTCATTCAGGAGGCATGTGCCCAGAAGTGTAGTGGGACGTATATAAGTTAAAGACAAAATCAAAGTCAAAATATCTTTATTCAATTTAGGCTATAACAAGCACTTATGAATGTCAAAAAAATCTACCAGCGGTTCGGAAAAACCTCTGTTGAGATGAATCCCGCAAGAAACTTTTATTATTATTATTATTATAGGTTTTTCTCCACACTAGTGGTCTCCAAGGGTAAAAGCCTGAAGAAAAGAAGAAACTTAACGAAGTATTTTTTTTAAACAGATTTACAGGCTGGGATGATGATGATGATCGCTTGAGCTAGAAGCGTTACTTT
The DNA here is from genome assembly GCF_025370935.1 of Choristoneura fumiferana. Taxonomy (NCBI): domain Eukaryota; kingdom Metazoa; phylum Arthropoda; class Insecta; order Lepidoptera; family Tortricidae; genus Choristoneura; species Choristoneura fumiferana. Next base: position 339,378 of record NC_133496.1, on the reverse strand, counting down.
TGGCAGAAAGTTAGTTATTGGATCTCCGGAGCTCTGGTTCCATACTCTTAGTTTAAACGTAGACTTGGCCTTATTTCACCTGGCCATATTATCTGACAGTATTGCAAGTATTTTAGCCAATATGGTGTTATTGTTAAGCTTCAAAGCTTTTGTTCGATATGGTTGGTACAGTCACCTGTATAATCTTTGATCTCGACTGTACAAGGGTTCTTTATTTTCTAACGAACAACCTCATTGCCTTTAAAGTAAACGCCAGAAGTAGGAACGAGTACATGATAATTTTGTTTCATCATCCATCATCCCAGCCTATATACGTCCCACTGCCGGGCACAGGCCTCCTCTCAGATCAAGAGGGCTTGGGCCATAGTTCCCACGCGGGCCCAGTGCGGATTGGGAACTTCGCACGCACCATTGAATCGCTTCGCAGGTTTGTGCAGGTTTCCTCACGATGTTTTCCTTCACCGCAAAGCTCGTGGTAAATTTCAAATGTAATTCCGCACATGAATTTCGAAAAACTCAGAGGTGCGAGCCGGGGTTCGAACCCACGACCCTCTGCTTGAGAGGCGATAGGTCAAACCACTAGGCCACCACGGCTTCTTTGTTTTGTTTACCTACCTACCTACCTACCTGTCTTTATTTTGTTTACCTACCTGTTTTTTAATAGCTTTTCTTTAGCTTGCCCCCCTTTATTTATTTATTTGTTTAGGTCAAATCTTGGAAGCTAAATTTGACCCACTTACAGCGGTCTGATTGACTTCAAATTTGGCATACTTATATAAATTTGGTGACAATACAATAATCTGGTAGTGATATCTTGGTGTCCTGCCAGCATCGTCTCCACAGGAGGGAACTCCTCAATGATTAATACTCGTAGTACCGACTTGAAAATTACGGATATCCAGTTTAAATGACACTGCAGGTACAGTCAACAAAAATAACAGTCAGCAAAAAAATTTTAACAGAAATTTATATACGTCTGAGTAAGGAAAAATAAATATTTTAGTCATTCTAGGTGTTTCTTTCAAACAAAGGTACATTAAATGACAATCTTAAGTCATTGTCTGAAGTCTATTAGGTATACTTCAATTATTCTCAAGGTTAATCTAAATAATTGTCGAAAACACATTAATTTCTATTACCATATTCTCAGAACTGGCAATTTGCAATAAGCAATTAAGTTAACCCCCCCGCTTTTTCTTAAAACTCATTTGACTTAGAGAAATTTAGGGCCTCCACTTTATTATGATTAATTACTTTCTTTATCCGAATAATATTTTTATTCTTTAATCCTGTGAAATATTGCTGAGGTAGAAGTGGCAGTGGCGAGTTGTAGTTTCTTGTTAAGGGTTCCGTTTCGTGGATCCACTGAAAAAAATAATAGTTATGTTACATATATGATAACTAATCCCGGTTTCACTTAGTTTGAGATTTTTCAATATTTATAATAGCTTGTTAGTCTTTATCGGATAAATAACGAGATTTTGATTTCTAGTGTCGAAGTCAAAGTCAAAATGATTTTATTACCCAAAAAACCTGCTCATTAAAAACAAATAAAAAAAATCATAATTGTTATAAGTTTATTACAAATTAGGAAACTAATTGGCGCACTGCCAAATCTGTCTTGAAGGTATTTTTTAAGACATAAGCTTACTCTGGATTAATTTGGAACACTAATATTCCTAATTGATTGTGGCCAAACGCAAGCTTATAATGTATAATAAAAAAAAATAGTTCATGCAAAAATCTGATAAAAAAAATTTGCTTGCCACCAACTTCACATTTTTAGTACAAAAGTATTAAAGCTGCTATTTTTCAGTCCACGGAACTCTAAATCTAAATCACCTTTAACCACGTAATCAGCTGTCAATGGGAAATTTATGAGGCCGATGGAAAAAGGGCTTAATCGGCCCCTGCCACAAGTTTGCATAATTGGGCCTTATTTAAACCAAGACAGTGACAGGGTTGATGAATAAAATGCAGCCTATATTATGTCCTACACTGTAGGGTAACTTGCTCCTCATATGGTGAAAATTTGTGGAAAAAAACATACAGATGAATTTGAGAACCTCGTTTTTCCAAGTGAGCAATAGGCGGCTTAATCGCTTTACAGAGATCTCTTCCAGGCAACCTTTATCAAAATTACCAATTATTTTTTTCCTTAATGTACTTATATGTTGTTAGATGTCGTAGGTACGAATTTTAGCACCGTCTTTATTCCCAGAAAAAATATATAAAAAACACTTAACATATCCGAGCATACGCGCTCATAAAATATATAGGTACGACAAACATTGCTACGAGCTATAACACCGCACGTCAGACTGACGTACACGTGCCGTCATAACCGTAGCAGCATGAATATTTAACGGTATCTTTGTCCGCTTTTTGTGAAACACAAATTCGACACTGCCTTTGGTACACTTTTGAAACGAACTTTAATTCATTGTATGATAAAAGTTGATTTAAAATGGCTGGAATGTTTCAGCGGGGTTTGTTGTCCTGAATCGTTTTCAGTATTTTTAATTGTGGCCGACAGTAATAACATTTTCATATTTTGAGCGATTTTCAAAGTATACTACGTCAAAGTTGCGACTACATAAGTAGCAAGTGGTTTAAAATTCTTTGACTCAAAGTCAACGAAGTTCCGCTTCGCAGAGCTCGCAGAGCTCCATTTCCACGTGGCTGAGGCGCTTCGCACCTTGACGCAACTATAGACTAACCTAACCTATATTATTTCAAGTTTTTTTCGACACAAACAGGTTAGGACCATTTTTTTTTTATTCGACTGGATGGCAAACGAGCAAGAAGGTCTCCTGATGGTAAGAGATCACCACCGCCCATAAACATCTGCAACACCAGGGGTATTGTAGATGCGTTGCCAACCTAGAGGCCTAAGATGGGATACCTCAAGTGCCAGTAATTTCACCGGCTATCTTACTCTCCATGCCGTAACACAACAGTGCAAGCACTGCTGCTTGACGGCAGGATTAGCGAGCAAGATGGTGGTAGCCATCCGGGCGGACCTTGCACAAGGTCCTACCACCAGAAAACTATAGACTAGAGTTGCTATTTAGAATATTTGCTACTTAGACCAGTTGCTTCTTAGACCTCTTGCTACTCAGACCAGTTGCTTCTTAGATCACTTGGTACTTAGACCAGCTACTTTTTAGACAAAGTGATAATACAAGTTTATTATTAGCACGATATTTAGCAGTTGACAGTAGACTTTAAATTTCTCGCTTTGACCTTTTCAAATAGCGTTTCGTCAGACTTCTCTAAAAACCGGGCACGTCAGTCAAATTACTGTAATAGTAATATGAAATGTATCGTAAGTATAAAATTTGGCTTTATGAGAAGGATGACGAAAAAACATTTATTACAATATTTATGAGTGTACTCTGCAAGATGTTATTTATGTTTATTGCTGTCCCTTACGTCAAAGGTATCAAAGGTAAGTCGTCACTTGAATAGTGATGTGCTAGTGATTTTTACCGGGTTTCTTACCGGTGGAATCCCAGGTGGGAAAAATCCCCTGGAGATTTGACGTTGTTAGTTGTTAGAATTCTGGTGAGATTTGGGTAGATGGAGTTTGATGATAGTGAGCAGAAAAAGGGATGAGAAAGGAATTTAAATATTCTCACTGAAATATTGTTGCTACGTTTAAGCATTTTGTGATTGAATGCGTCACTAAGAATAATGCGTACACGACTCTCACCCACCCTTGCAAAAGACCTTCCTTAAAGGCTGAAACCAGTTGGACCCTCCCTAACTTAAATACTTATGTGTGTGTGTCTAACATCTGGTAACATGGTGTACGGTTGTGTTGCGCTGATGATGAACTCTGGTTCGAACGCGTCAGTGTAATGTGGTGGTGGTGATAGATGGGATTGTGTGATTTGTGTGTGTTCTTACAGTGTGAAGGTAGAGGAACTGCATGAAAACGCATATTATCTTGCATAAACTTTAGGCTATAATTAAGGTCGCGGGTGAGCAAAGAAATTTGTTTAGTCAATTAATTTTAATCTTTATTGTTATCCCGGCCATAATAATGCATACTCGGTCAATATTCTAAATATCTAACTTAAGCTTTTGCCCGCGGCTTTGTCCGCGTGGAATTCGGTTATCGCGCGCCGTTCCCTCAGGAACTGTGCGTTTTCCGGGGTAAAAAGTAGCCTATGTCAATCTCGGGCCCATAAATTGTCTCTATGCCAAATATCGCGTCGATCCGTCGCTCCGTTTCGACGTGAAAGACGGACAAACATACAAACACACTTTCGAATTTATAATATTAGTATGGATTAAAAATAAATTCAAAAGATACCGCTTTGTGATAAACAAACAGAAAATTCTTAGTAATAGGGTCCCACTGGCATCATAATAAAACATTTATAATTTCATTCAAATTCCCGATTTTTAGGGTTCCGTAGCCAAAATGGCAAAAACGGAACCCTTATAGTTTCGCCATGTCTGTCTGTCTGTCCGTCCGCGGCTTTTCTCAGGGACTATCAATGCTAGAAAGCTGTAATTTTGCACGGATATATATGTAAACTATGCCGACAAAATGGTACAATAAAAAATTCAAAAAAATAAATCTTAGGGTACCTCCCATAGACGTAAAGTGGGGGTGAGTTTCTCATCCAACCCTATTTATCGTTGGATAGGTCTTTTAAAAAAATAGGGGTTTGCTAAAACGATTTTTCGATTCAGTGATATGTTTGCGAAATATTCAACTTGAAAGTGCAAATTTTTATTAAAATGGAGCGTCCCCCCCTCTTAAATCTAAACCGGTGGGTGGAAAAATTTGAAAAAATTCAGGATGGTAGTAAGTATATCAAACTTACAAGGAAAACTATAACGGCTAAGTTTGCTTGAAAATTATTAGTAGTTTAAGAGTAAATAGCAGCCTAAGGTATAATATATACCTAAACTTGGAAGATTCCGTAAAAATATTACTTAATTTTTCGTAATGGCTACGGAACCCTATTTCGGGCGTATCCGACACGTTCTTGGCTGGTTTTTTTTTACCAGGATTTCCTTCAAATCGTAGCATATCCCGGATTGCCACATCACTAAGGAGGCTTAGGAATTCGTTCGACTCAATGGTCATTCTACCTGTCCTGTTAACATCGCGTTATTTTAACTGTCCTTTTTGAACGTTTCTTTGATCGTATTCTCTCTAACTAATCCATGATATCTACTCTTTCGCTATGATGTCCCAAATCTTTTAGCTTTTTATTGTTCATCATCATCATCATATCGCCGTAGGAAGTCCACTGTTCGACATAGGCCTCCCCCATAGACCTCCAGTTACTTCGGTTGGAAGCGGCTTGCATCCACCGTGAACCCGCGGGTTTCTTCCATCTCGTTGGTGGGCGTCCTACGCTACGCTTGCCGATCCGCGGTCTCCATCTAGTACTTTTCAACCCCAATGGCCATCAGTTCTCCGTGCTATATGGCCTGCCCATTGACACTTTAACGAGCTAATTCGCTTGGCTATATCAGTGACCCTCGTTCTTCTTTGTTCGTTTTTTGTTGTTGGTACCGAATTTTAAGGCTGTTTTTAATAGTCTTAAAAAAGGACGACATTCTCAATCAAATATTGATTCACTAATAATAAACTAGTTGTCCCTGATTAACATCATCATCAGCCGGAAGACGTCCATTGTTGAACAAAGACCATTAGAACCGTTAACATTTACTTGCCCGAATTTCATTTGCCCGAATTTCACTTGCCATACCAACGTTAGGCATAAAATATATAGAACCGTGCTGTTTTCAAGACTTTTTTAAATGTCATCATATAGAATGCAGTAGGTTAGGTTAGGTTAGGTTAGTTTAATATCAACTCTGAAGAAATTACTATTTCAGTAATAAATTACTTTATGGCAAATGAAAATTCTAGACAACGATAAATTCGGGCAAATAAAATTCGGGCAAACGATAGAGAACTCCTTGAACACCAGAATTAACGGTAACTCGCCACTTACAGTCACCAGTTGCCCAAAACTCTCGCGGTGTCCATAAGCGTTGCCAGCCGGTGGCCCAGGAGGGGGCATGTTGATAGAGAGAATGAGAAAAGTATGAATTGTAGATAAACATGAAGCTTTTCTCTTGTAGTACGAGCCTTACATCTACGGCGGTTGTAATAACTTTGGTTTGGTTGCTTTACATTTGGCAACTTTTTAGAATCTCTAGGGGGGCAGCTGCCCCTCCCTGCCCCCCCCCCCCCCCTTGGCGATGCCTTTGGCGATGTCAATCCGCCTAGTGGGCGGCCTGCCAACGCTTCGTCTTCCGGTTCGTGGACGCCACTCGAGCCCTTTTCTCCCCCAACAGTTCTGTTTTTCGAGCGATGTGGCCCGCCCTGTCACTCAACTTGCATATCTTTGAGCTGTGTGTACCGACCTTTCTTGACGAATTTCTGATTCCGACTAACATGAGCCACTTTAATATCCCTGAAAAGGACGCAAACAAAATTGCGGGCAATATCTAGTTCGGAATATTCTCATAGCTTTTTAAAACTGGCAATTTTTGGCCGCGACTGTTCATTATGAATGAGGTTTTTTAATGTCAAACCCAGGACGGTCTTGCACATAAAGTTTACGAGAAATTGCCTTTTGCCTCGCTGCTTATTACTCATGTACATGAAAGGTTTATGAAGCAAGAGTTTGTGAAAAAATGATTTTGTGTAAAATATGATTACTTAATTTGGTTTATGATTACTTAAACGTTTAGT